>NC_038253.2:33298111-33381585 GCF_000004515.6 Glycine max | reverse complement strand
TATATCCCACAATACATTTTTGATGTCTCACTTTATCTCCTGTTTCAGATTTGGTCTCTAATAATTTAATTTACAAATTTAGTTCTCCTATTTTATAAAAAATCGTGCAATATTAGTCTCGTAGGCCACAATTGAACGTTAACCGTTAACAAGTGATGTTGACTGCCACATATTAGATGATGACTGTCACGTGTCATGTTCTGATTGGTCAATGAAAACAATAATTTATTTCATCTTTTATGGAGTTGACATCATCACATCAGAACATGACACGTGACAAACATCATCCAACAAGAACTTGTCATGTGACCGTGGTCATAAACATCACTTGTTAACAGTCAATATCCAATTATAATCTGGGGGACTAATATTGTACAATTTTATAAAATAGGAGGACCAAATTTGTAAATTAAATTACCGAAGAACTAAATCCAAAATTGAAAAACCAAATTCATAATTTTACCTAACAATAATAATATGCATATTATTATAATATGCACATGCATATAAAGATGAGTGAGAAAATGAAGATGATGAATTCAAAGATATAAAATTAAGGGGTATGAAATATAAAAATAATGATATATATATATATATATATATATATATATATATATATATATATATATATATATGTATATGTATATATATTATAAGTATTTTTTTTAAAAATGGGTAGATTTACACGTAATTTTTTTGGGGGGCGAATAAGATTTACATATACTTTCATAACAATGTAGGTGCTATCACGTACAATATTAAATTTTAATCGAGTGAAATTTACGTTTAATTAAATATAATTTTATAAAACAATAAACTGATTCTCACTACTGATAAACAAAAATATAAACTGTTTCTCACCCTTCTATATTCACCGTGTGCCTAATGCCTATGCCTTTATTATTATTGCCTTATGCCTACTCTTCTTGCTGGATAGATTCATTTTATAACTCTTTGCAGTTTGCATGCTTCAGTGATGTCACCTTCTTCCAAACTCCCCCACGCGATTCCCTTTGCGTCACTTTCTTAATTTCTACCAGAACTAGATTTAGATTGATTTGATTGAAAATGACCACAACATACAATACCGTCAAAATATTAATATATTCTTTTATGAAAAAAAATATTTAAGATAGAAAATAGTACTTTTTTTCGGCAAAATAGAAAATACTTAGAAAAACTAGAGATGGTCATAGTCATAACCCCTTGAATATAATTGTGTAGCTCGATCTGTTTCAGTTCATCAAAACGTTATGATTTCACAAGGAATGATCGTTTTACGATGAAATTAATTTTCAACATTTTCATAAATTCTATATTGAAGTTTTACGATCTCATTATTTTAATCTTAATTTTTGAGATTCGACGTTGACGTTAATTTGTCATAGTCATATATCATGTTTTTATTAGATGTTAACCATTATATGTCATTTGTTTATTGGATATTAATTTCGTGTATCTAATCAATGTGAACCTTTAATAAAATAGTGACACGTAACGGTCAATTTTCAATAAAAGTGTAACACGTGACGATCAAGATAAATAATTAACTGATTAATTTTAGGGTTAGAAACTGAAATAACGAGATTAAAAAAATTAAAAAACTTAATTCATGAATTAAATTATAAGAGGATCAAAATCAAATTCTGAGATAAATAGAAAGATTAAATTTATAATTTAGGATATTGAAGTCTCTTTTTTATAAAAGAAAAGTATTTTTTATTCAAAGAAACCCTGCTTGTCTCATGTGAGATTACTGTAGGTGATTTGATAGATTTTTTTAGTGTAGGTGATAAATTTTTTTGTTTAAATATTTAACGTATTTGGATGAGTTCTTTTTAACAACAAATGACATTCCGGATGTAAAAGTGATGATATGTAGTAGCTTTAAAATTTACATGAAAAATCGGATAGTTTTATGTTGGCTGTTTGAATTTGACATCACTTATTAAATTATATCAATTTTACATCAAATGATTCACACAATCAACAATTTTATTCTATAAGCTAGGTATTCTTAATCTCATGCAACAAAAATGAAGATAAAATGAATAAGTGGATGGTGACCAGGGCGTGCAACATAAATTAAGCATCAGCCTAAGGCTCAAAAAAAAAAAATTTAGGTCCCTAATTTTTTTTTACTAACTATTAACAAATTTTAACGGGTCAAAATAAAATAATTTAGAATCTCTCTCTCCCCTAAAAATTAGTTAATTAATATCATCTTTTTAAAAATTAATCAATATCACAATTAATGTCATTTAAAGTATTTTATTTATCCCAAAAAAGTAAATCTCTATTAACTTTCTCTTAACCCGTCCAAATTCCCTAACTAACGTATCTCACTTTCCGGACTCCATTTTTCATATTTTTTCATCTCCTCATCTTTTGTTCATAAAAAAAAAATCTATTCTTCTCCTTCCCTTGAATGAAATCTATTGTCTATTGATCAAACTTTGTCTCTGCGGCTCAAGCTCTCTGGATTTGACATCGTCTGGATTCTAAACGCCTATAAACCGCATACATCCCGGCATCCCACATACGGAGCCTTTCATCTCCATTCCGGTGGATTGGTGAAACGATTCATTTCACGGGCATGATTCTGGGTATGCAACAATACAACACGTATCACGTAGCACCCTTGCGCCTGACACAACCTCTAAACAACAAAATCTTTGTCTATTTCCAATTCCAGGTTCTATCGTTCTGTTCATCGATCATCATTTTCTATATTTATTTTAGAGTTTATTTAGGGTTAGTTTATTTAGATTTCTTAATATTTAGTTAATTTTTTTATTTTGATTATTTACAAAAGAAAATGTTAAATAGAAAGTATGAATTATGAAAAATTGAAGAAAAAACGAAAAGTTGAAAAGCTAATTGAATCTCAACATGGTGCCCTTTATAAATTTGTTATTATTCATAAAAATGATGCATAAGCAAGTTCAATAGGTGAAAATGTGATAGAACAACCACTAATAAATCATACTGACAACGAGAAAAATGTTATAGAACAACCACCTATAGATAATACTAATAACGGTGTAGAACAACCACCTAGAAATGATACTGACAATGGTGAAAACGTGATAGAACAACCACCTATAAATAATATTGAAAATACAAATAGTCATAATTTCAATCAAGAACTAGAAGACAATTTTTAGAAATAGGAGTAGAAGGGAATGTTGAGCATAATAACACTTCTAGTGAAGTACCTACAAATATTTATGACCCAGGACTATGGAAAAATATTGATGGAAAATTTAGAAATTTAATGATAGAAAAGGGTCCTATTAGACATGACAATTTTCAATATCCAAAAGATGAAAATAATGGATACTTCTATTCATCATGTTATCAACGAATACTGTCAAATGGAGAAAAACATGATAGAAGATGACTAGTTTATTCTAAAGATTTAGACAAAGTGTATTGTTTTTGCTGTAAGTTATTTGGTTCAACTAATGTTAGTCAACTAGCAAATGAAGGGACTAAAGATTGGAAGAATCTTGGTTCCAAACTTAAGAGTCATGAAACAAATCGTGAACATATAATTAATATGACCAAGTGGATTGAACTGGAAAACAGATTGACAACAAAACAAACAATTGATAAGCATATACAAGAACAAATTAACAAAGAAAAGGAGCATTGGGAAAAGGTTCTACTTAGGATTATAGCTATAGCCAAATATCTTTCTAAAAATAATCTTGCTTTTCGTGGAACAAATGAAAAGATATATGAAAAAGGTAATGGTAATTTTTTGAGTTTAATTGAGATGCTTGCGGAATTTGATCCAATTATGCAAGAACATGTTAGGTGCATAAAAAGTAATGAAACTCATAATCATTTCTTGAGTAATACCATACAAAACGAGCTTATAAAAATGATAGTCTTCCAATTTAAAAAGTCAATCATAGATAAAGTTAAAGATGCAAAATATTTTTCTGTTATTCTTGATTGTACTTCTGATGTAAGTCATCAAGAACAAATGACTCTTATCTTGAGATGCGTTGATACTTCTAAATATCCAATTAAAATCGATGAGTATTTTTTAGAATTTTTAAAAGTTGATGACACATCAGGAAAATGTCTTTTTAATGAGCTTGTTAATGTTTTAAAAAAATATGGCCTTAATATTGATGATATAAGGGGACAAGGTTATGATAATGGTTCCAACATGAAGGGTAAAAATCAAGGAGTGCAAAGAAGATTATTAGACATAAATCCTAGAGCATTTTATACATCGTGTGGGTGTCGTAACTTGAACTTAGTTTTATGTGATATGGCTAGTTCGTCTCCTAGAACTATTTCTTTTTTTGGAGTTCTACAATGTATTTATTCTTTGTTTGCTTCATATAGCAAACGGTGGAAAATTTTGCAAGATAATATATCTAAATTTTATGTTAAATCATTATCTCAAACTCGTTAGGAAAGTAGAATAGAAAGTGTCAAAGCTATTAAGTTTCATGCTCCAAAGGTAAGAGATGCTTTGACTGAATTATCAAAAAAATGTGAAGATCCTAAATTAAAAAGTGAAACCATGTCTTTAGCAACTCATGAACTTGAAGATTTTGAATTTTTATTAGGAATGAATATTTGGTATGATATTTTGTTTGCTGTCAATTCTGTTAGCAAGATTCTACAATCAAAAGATATGCATATAGATGTTGCTATAGATTATTTAAAAGGTCTTATCACTTATTTAAAACATTATAGGGAAAACGGGTTTGCATTGGCTTTAGAATCCACGGAAAAAATGGTCATCGAAATGGATATAGAGCCAAAATTTTGTGAAAAACGTAAAATTCATAGAAAATCTCATTTTGATGAAAATATTAGTAATGAGATCACACATTCACCTGAAGAATCTTTTCGTACTGAGTATTTTTTATACATATTAGATCAATCAATTAATTCTATTGAGACACGATTTGAACAATTTTTACAATATGAGACTATTTTTGGTTTTTTATTTGATTCCAAAAAAATTAAAGCTTTAGATGAGGATGAATTGAAAAAAAATTGTATTAATCTTGAAAAGTTTTTAAGGTTTAATGAATACTCTGATATTGATGGTCTTGATTTATTTTCAGAATTAAAAGTACTAAGAGAAGTGTTAAGAGAAGAAATTAGCACACCAATAGAAGTATTGAGTTATATTAAAACTTTAGATTCTTTTCCAAATGTTTACATTGCATATATAATTTTATTGACAATCCCAGTTTCTACTGCTGAAAAAAGTTTTTCAAAATTAAAATTGCTTAAATCATATCTAAAATCAACAATGTTACAAGATAGATTGAATGAGTTAACTATTTTATCTATTGAAAGTGAAGTGTTAGAATTGCTTGATTATAAAACTTTGATAAATGATTTTGCAACTAAAAAAGCTAGAAGATTACTATAAAAATTGATATTTTTATATAATATACTAAGTCTCTTTAAAATTTTTGTAAAAAAAAACCTCTTTAACATTTTTGCCTTAGGTCCCAAAATGTCTTTACACGACCTTGATGGTGACAAGTGTAAAGATATATTGTGTTCATAAGTTATGAGAATGATATATTTAGTAAGAAAATATGCATGTTTAATTCTCGATATTATTATATATATAGATTGATATTATTATAGATATAGATTATTAGTGTTATTAGCCTTAGTTAATTAATTACAAATTAATTACTCTTGTAATCAATTATGTAACAGCTTATTAGCGCATTAGTCATATAAAACTCAATGTATTCATCTAAAGATGCGATTTGCTCGTTTGAGCATTATTCAAAATAATATTGAGTTTTTTTTTCTTATTTCCATCTCCATACCTTGAATTCTATCATGATATAAGAGCATATCCAATATTAATTCAAAGGATCACCAATTATTATTATTCACACATCAAACTCAAGAAGTGTTGGACGTGAGAGGATGTATCGAAAAAAAAAATTTAAGTTCCATATCAGCTAAAAATAAAATCAAGTTAGAATAGATAAGTGAAAGATAACATTCACCCATTAAGCTAACTTTTGAAGTTGAATGAAGCCTAAACTGACATTCTAAAAATCTAAAAATTTCTAAAAATCTAAGAGTTACATGTAAAATTTACTTGAATAGCAATAATTAAGTTAAATTTAATTTTTAATCTAGTGGGTTGAGGGAGACTAGAGTCTCTAATCTTAAAAAAAAAATCAAAAACAAAAGAGTGAGTGGTGACAATTACACGCGCTGGTGGTGTGTGTGAAATGAATAAAATGGTAGCTGCAGAGTTCGATGCGTATAAGAACAGGGGGCGTATCTATGCAAAGTAAAGATTGGCATGGCATGGCATGCATGGGTACTGATCATATCAGATCAGAATCAGATGGGAGACTGATGGTGAGGACAGAAACGGAATGCATGCCATAACAAATAGCATTAAGCATTTTTCTTGTATGCATGTGCTACCTAGCTGCTTCTACATGCCATATCAACTGTTATTCTGTGTAACCATTCATAAAAAACAAACAAAACCTTATCCTCCAATTTTTTAGATTCACTATTTAATAATCATTTCAAACTCATAACACTTTTTTCTCTCACTCTTCTGCACCCTTAACTGTTTAGAGTAACTCTACTTATATATATTAAAATAAAATTAAAAAAAAAACTTTTTAGAGTAACTCCAATAAGTTGCTTGTATTAATTTTTAAAGTTAAATAACTTCATTCATGATGAATTTATGCTAACTAGAGAACCTGATCATTTATAATAAATTTTTTCTTTTTAATTGTGTGTTTTTTTTCATGTACTCAAATCTGAGTTTTCCCGTAAAAAAATACATCCATAACATTTTCTTTTACCAAACAAGAGAATTGAAAATGATTTATCATCCATATTTTTTTCAATCTAAATACATTATAAGGCTTTTAGAGTCTTTGCAATTGTATTGTAACTACAATTGAGACCATATTAACTTGTTTTTTAATTTTTGACAATATTTTTTTTACCATATCAACTAGTGATTTTAAGTTCAAATTTTGAATATATAATTATGTTAATTTATCGTTTTTATTTGACTTAAATAGAATTGATTTTTATATAAGATAATAAGATACTTGTGTTATTTTAATGATTAAAAATGAGAATTTAAGTGTTTGAAGAGAGAAAAAGGAAGATGTTGTTTATTCGAATTCTTCCTCTAACATTATAATAATAACTTATGTTATTTAACAAAAACTCCTTACGGGTATATTTATGAAAACACAATTTTGTTTTTGTTATGTTTTGGGGCAGTGATGATGAGGGCAATGACATGGGAATAAGGAAGGGTCCCTCTCGAACCCTTTCTGCCCTCACATAATAAGGACATGGCTAGTCATATATGTTTTTTTAATTTTTTTTCAAGTGGTGGAAGAAGAGAACTTTTTCTCTATAAAATTCTGTCTCTGAAGCTGGGCCCCACTTGATCTCAGTGGCATGTTGCTTTTGCAGCAGCTTGGGTTAAGCTGACACAAACAACACATGGAGATTATATGTTACAGCAAAAGAGAAAGACTTGTCAATGCCACCTTTCGTGACCTCCTTTCTGTAGCCTCTCTTCTCTTCTCACTCTACCACCCCAATTGCCAACGTACTTGTTCTTCTCACCTCACTGCTCAATTCTGTGTAGTAGTACTCTTCACCTCTCTCAAATTTGTACCAAAATTATTATTATTGTTTAAATTATTATTGTATTTGGTCGAAATTCCAATGACGGTTCAATTATTATTTGTTCATTATTGCAAAGAATGTTTCGGACAGAAGAACTCGTGCCATCCTAAAGCTTTTCAACGTCTTTTCTCTTCTCGTCTTTTGTAAATATACTTTTTTATTCTCTTATAAAGATGTTTTCAGTAAGCTTTTAGGTCAATAAAATCAACAATATGAAAGAAGATAGTATTTTTTTTATTTGTAGAAATTAAAAATATGAATAATTTATAATAACTTACAGATTATACTCAACCAATTGAGCTAACGATTTTTCTAACTTTATATTTAATTAAGTTACAATAAGAAATTAGAAATATTTTTTTATTATTTATTTATTAAAATAATCAAGTTTATGGTTTTTCAATATATGATGGGGACAATCTAAAAATAATGTATAATGCAGACAATGGAAATCAGAATGATAAGTTATTTTTAAAAACGAATGACATTTATTGCACTTTTCTATCTTTTAGATGATAAATGTTTTTTTCAATGAAAAACTTGCTATTTGTAGAACTTTAGAATCAAATCTAAGAGTTGATATTAACATTCTTCTTTTTTAAAGTGATTTAAAGAATTTAATGAAGTGCATTCATCATTGTGTCTATAGTTACAATAAAAAATCTCATAAAATAGCTTCCATTTTTGTATTTATTGTTTAAGAGTGTGATACATAGATAAATAAAAGTAATTAATATTCTCGTTTATACTAAAATTATTTGTAATTTGCTTAATAATGTCTTTTATTTCTCTTATTTATTATTTCAACATTTCATAATATTTTTTTGGTATAGACCATTAATTTCCTCTGGAAGAGACTATTTTACTGGAGTTAGATAAAATCATTATTAACAATAAAGTTTTTCTTTCGAATAGATAATATAATTATATATTAAAAACTCAAATTTAATACTGTTAGTTAAGCTACACTAATCCTAAGTCAATTAATCCACATGCTCCTAGGCTCAGCATTTCATATTGTTTTTCTCTCCTTGTTATTATGAGTATACTTGAGAAAATAATAATTAAAGCTATCTTGAAGTTTGAAAATGATAGATAAAAAGAAAGGGAGATAGTATTACTTCAGATGATTTTGTTAACTATTATCTTAAGAACAGTGATTAAGAAATTAAAAGTAAAATACTTTTATTGAAAAGTGTAACATTTAATATCATCAATCTGTTCAATTATGCTTGTCGATAATTTCCTTAAGCATTATCATCAATATGTTCAGATTAATATATCTTTTTGTAAACAAAAAAGAATGTCTTTTTTCAGTTTGGATGTTAAGGTATAATTTTTGTTGTTGTTAAGAATGTGTCTTTAGCTCTTAGAAGCGGAGAAAAACGTAAAAAAGAAAAATAATATAAAGAGAGCAAGTGCCTAATGGGCCAGAAAAGAGGGGGAAGCCTAGAAAGAGAAGCATTTTCTTTTAGAACTTGAAAATTACTTCCTGCCCCCACAAAAAGACCCAAACGGACAAAAATATCTCATGCCTCTCCACCCAACCACCCAATACCACCTCCAAACCCAAACATCACCACCACAATCACCCAACACCAGGCAAACAACACCATGCAAATACCACCACCATGCAAACATGAATGTTGTTTTCAGAAAATATTTTCTGGAATTATGTAACATAATTATGGAAAAGTTTTTTTTGAAAAACAATACCCATTCCGAAAATTCTTTTTTGGAACTATATTAACATAATTCCAAAGTGAGGTGGCGATGCAGCGTTGGGTACGGTGGTGTTTGATGTTGGGTGGCAGGAGGTTTGGTGGGGGAAGGGAAGGACATTTTTCCATTCAAGTTTCCTATGGGGTGCAGGTAACAAAAATGTTGTGCAGGAAATAAAAGCCTCTCTGTTTAATTTATTCTTGAAACGAAAAGAAGCTTTCGTGTGGCTGGTTTAAATTTTAAGGTACCACTACCAAAATTGCTATCTGCGCTACCAAGCCTTTTTTTGGTAAATGACCATTTTATCCTTCAAGTTTTCCTACATTGGCAGTGCCAATAGCATCTCCCAATTTTGAAGTGCCTACAGGGCCTTTAACTTGCAAAGTGACCCAAACTGAGTGATAACTCAAGAATTTTCAAACAATTTTAGTTCTTTGAAACCAAAATGAAGGAGCGAAACTTAGTATCAGGCCAAAACCAAACCGAGTGATAACTCAAAAGTTTTCAAACTTTTTACTCCTTTTTTCTTTACATCTTTTCTTCAACTATTTATGAACGATTTATGCAATTTTTTTATGATAACTGAAATATACACTATTTTATCTTCTAGTCAACAACTAGCAGCGACTGCCACAATACACTTATAATTTAAAGTGATATGCTTTGGTCAAGAGGGAATAATTTATATAGATGTACCAGCTTACATTTATTCTTAAGTTAGATTTGGAAACAAAAGAAATAAAAAAGTGAGATACTTTCTTTGAATTTATTATGAAAAGTTTGTGTTGATTTATGGCAAATGAAGCTAGGAGTTAGGATTTTCTATTTACCCTTCTCCTTTCTCTTCATCTCTCAACACTTAGAGTTTGCAAATGAGTGGAATGAAGTGTGTGGTTGAAGCGCACATCCAAATTAGAGAAATATGTGTGTTTTTGTGAAAAAACTATCCCTAGGTTAAAGGTAAAAGTGAGGGTAAAATAGTAAATGATAAATTAGGCTAATACTTATTCAATAAATAGTTGGAAATTCAAATTTTGTTGTCTCTCCGTAGGTGTGATCTTCGGCTAATATATAGGAGAAAGGGGAACATGATTTGATTAGAGAAAACACAAGTACAATGCCTTGGTAAGTGTAGAATTAAAGGTGTATTTAGCATGTACATCTAGTTAATTAGTTTAGATATTTTGGAATGAGTTTAGTTGGAATGAGACAACTTAGTTAAGTGGAAAAGATAGAACTTTGTGGAATCTATCCTTTCTAGAGAAAATAAAAAGATATTGTGTATATTGATAGAGAATACAGAAAGAAATCTCAACTTAACTATTTATTAACTAATTGAAATTATGTGACCTAAAATTAAATTTAGAATGAATATAAGGTCTCTCATGTGTCTTTGAGGATAATGAAATAGTCTCATATAAGTGTTAGACAATCAATTCCAACATATACTATAGTCTGGGTTCTCTAGCTTAGTTAGATTATAGTTTTTTTTTTTTTTTACTTCATTTCGATACATAAAGTGAGAAAACCACTTTATCATCACTTCAATCTAATTATAATTATAAGTAAAGTCTCCCGCTTCAACTTTGTCTATTAGCTATTTTACTATGTACTTCTATATTACCACTACCTTGAATTTCTATAAAAATACACACAAAATATAACCACAAATTCTTAATAAATATTTTAACATTAAAATTAAATTAATTTTGGTCTTTTTAATTATTCAATCTCTTATTCACATATTAGTAAAAATACAAGTCTTACGGTGTGTTTAGGACAATCTCCCATAGAAAAGAAGAGAATGACACAAAATATCAAGTTTAAAGCATTTATTTGGTTTGACAACTATCAATTAGGAATGAAATATTCAAATAATTTGATGGGTCTCGTGTCACAATAAATCACCTCTCAACTAGTGAGAAAGTTGAGGAAATTTGCATTGTTTACACAAATTTATTGTTTTGCCTGAACTTGGAATTAGAGAAAAATAAAACACAAAAAGGGTATTAAAGTACTTCCAATGTAATCTCCTTTCTTTTTTTCTCTTTTTTTTTTACATATTAAACCACTTTAATTTGAAGATTTCTTACCTATTTCTATTTTATTTCTCACATATTTATTTTTATTTTCTCACCTACCTAGTTCTCCTCCCTCAATGTTTTCTCCCTTTATCAAACACAACCTTAAGCATGTTCATCAATTTTTTATAAATTTGACATTTATTATAAATGTTGTTGTTAGTTCTTCTAAGTGACATGATGAGTTTCAAGATGTCCAAGCTATGAAAATTCAAAATATGATTTCCAATAATGAAATTGAGACAAAAAAAAAGGAGGAAATAAAATTGCTTCCTTACGAAGAGTTAGAGATATTCAATGGAGTTTTCATTTAGATTCAATATATAATTTGTTAAGAATGTATCCAACACCATGCATGCACTTTTTTTAATAGTATTTTTGAAGGAGAGACAAATTACTTTCAAAGGAGTGATGTTGAGGTAGATCTTAACATTGACTTCATTTGTATTTGTTTTGATGCACTTGATGAACCAAATTATGGAAATAACCTATGTTTTATGTAAAGTTTGCCACAACAATATCAAGATATTGTAAATACTATACATCTTGTTTCAACAATAAAATTATTACTTCAAAAGTTAAGAAATGATGGATGAGAGCAACTACTCGAGAATACCACAACCTTTTTTGTTAGCAATGTTAGTGGTATTTCTTATTAGTATACTAATTTTATGAGCTTGAGATAAGTTCGATCATACAAAGAATGACATTTTTTGCAAGGTGAATGATTATTTTAAACATGACATATTTACAATTGTCATAAACTTTCATTTACAAGAGTTGAATAACAAGATTTGTGATTAGAGTGTTGAATTACTCCTTTGTGGCTTAACTTTAAGTCCTAAGGATGCTTTTAAACCTTTCAATGGTGATGACATGTAATTTAGATGCAAAACATTATCTAGAGAGTTTCATTGATTAAGAAAATGTTCACTTGAAGATTAATTGCGATTTTATGAGCTTGATGTTTTAAAGCTTTATGAATTTCAATATATTTCTACACTTTTTGAGTTATGCATATTATTTTCAATTTCAGGAAAATCAACAATTTATCATTTAGTTGATAGAGTAATTTATCTTATTGATTGTTCTAATTGTAACAACTCACCATCACTATACGATAATTAAGAAATTAATAAGCGGAAGAATTTATTTTAAACTCTTCAATTAATTTATTTATGTAAATACTTGAAAACTTTTTGTATTTAAAAAAAAAACTAAAACTCACAACTTTAAGTTAAAACACCATGTGCTTGAAATCAGTTGAACAAAATTATGTGTCCTATGACACATTAACATATTATCAAAAGATACGACGTTGGAACTACTCAACATGTGGCGGCTTCTAGCGTGCCTCAATTGAATAGGTCTTGTACCATGCGAAAATATTTTCAATTGTTGAATATAAACTTGTAAAAATGAAAGGTACAGATTGACTGTAACAAACTGATCTTAATCGGGATCCCATTTTAATTAATCAACATCGCACCTCCACCCACCCACTCCGGCGAAATCCTCCACCCCACCCACGCCACAATCCACCATGATTTTGTCTGTCGCAATCCTGTCCACCCATAGTTCATCAACATTGACGCCAACTCTGGCGATGGTCACGAGTCGACTCCAATGAAGAAGTGAAGAGTGTGCTTCTTTGATCTTTATTGCAAGAACCTAAACCCCTAGATCACTAGCAAGAAATGATGGTCATCGTTGCATCGTCTCCGGCAAAAACACATATCTTACAAAAAATTTAAAACTGATATGGATTTTCCACGTGCATTTTGTTGTTGATTTATGTATTGGTTTCTTAGATTGGAGTTTGTTTTGATGTATCTTAGGTTTGATTTTGACCATTACGCGCTTTTTTTTTAATGAAGAAAACACTTTTTATTATGGATTTTAGTTTAATCAAATGTTGATTGAGAACATTATTTTTGTTTTGCAATCTCAATTGTTTATTGATGTATAATATTCTAATCTGGCTGGTATATGCATGTTTTGACTTAGAATATGGCCTAGTTTTGTGTTCAGATTTATATGGTGGGCAGCGGTTAATGGTGGTGTCGCTGCTGTGGTTACTATCTCTAGTCGTGAGGTAGGAAAGTAGGAGAAGAAAAACGAAAATGAAAAAAGTGAGGAGAGAGGGGATAGAGTAGGAAATTGCTTTTCGTGGTGGTGCACAACGAGCACATGAGTAAGAAGGAGAGAAAAAGGGGAAGAAGTAAAAAATATAAAAAAAGGATTAGTTAAATTGTTATTCCTAAAAAATTATGGGATTTTGAATTTTTTGTCCCTAAACTATTTTTTTTTAAAATTGATCCCTAAAGAATGTAATCCCTGCCATTAATACGTAAGTTTTATTATATTTAAATAAATTATTATAATATTATGTTATTAAAATGCAAAAAGAAAAGAGAAGAGTCTCTTAGCACCCATGAGAAAATCTGTGACACGGAACAACAATTCATCCTCCTCATCTATAATCTATGGTGAAATTCTTGACTACTTAAGTAGATAATTTAACACTTAATAGAGATTATTAATAGTAAGAACTATTTATAATAATGGAAAATTCTTTAGGGACTAATTTTTTTAAAAAAGAATTTAGGAACTAAAAATTCAAAATTCTTAGAATAAAAAATTAATTAATCCAAAAAAAACTAAAAGAAAAATACATATTGACCGTTAGATTAAAAACAAAATTTTTTGTGTTAATCTTTTTTTTACCCTTTTCTATTCTATTAGTTTTGCTGTTTAGGTTAGTTTAAACCCACTAGTCCATAATTTTTTTTCTTTTGTTCAAGATTACATTCAGAATGCACAAATACAAAAAAAATGAAAAAGAAAACAAAATGAAAAGAAAATAAACAAGCTAAAGCTACAAGATAAATCACAAGTTTCATGGTGTGCTATGTTGTTGTTCCTCGAGCTTTGGGTGCACTAGAGAACTAAAGCCCAAATTGCAAACTTTGACCTTTGTTGTGCTTGCCCGTGCATTGCCTCAACACAAAAAAGAATAATAGATCATGACAACACAAAGTATAATCGTTGGAGTCTCTTGTAATTTTGATCTTCATGCATATCATCCATGACCAAATCAAATGAACCAAGGAAATGAGACTAAATAAACCAAAGAAAGGAAACTTGGTTTCTGAATACTTGAAAATTTTGAATTTTCATTAACATTAGAGGAGGTTCACAACAATTTTGTTTGAGAGCCTTTCAGGACTTTTGGTGACTATAAATTTGGAAGATATATGCTAGAAAGGAAGTTAGGGATTGTTTGGTTGTGAAAAAGAAAAATGAGAGAAGAGAAGAGAAGAGAAAAGAAATAAGATAAAAATAGAAATAATTTGATTGAAAAGAAATAAAACCATAAAATTTATAAAACTATTTATCCTTATAACATTAATATTTTCTTTCTCCTTTTAATCGTAAATCCAATGACTATTTTTTTCCGAAGAATCCTTTCTCTCAATTTGGGGGAGCAAGGAGTGGTGAAGGAGGTTTCTCTTCCATTTTTTCCAAACCAACATCTTTGGACTCTTGTCTTTGTGTTTGTTAGTCAAGTTAGGTACCTGTCTCATATGATTAAGCTTACTTGAGTTTTGTTGAGTATGGTATTTTGATGTAGTTGTTCCACAATCATTTTCTTTTCCTTCATTTGTTCATTTTGTCCTGTTTTTTTTTTGGTCAAATACTAGTTAGAATGTTTAGTTGAGCAAATATGAAAAAATGAAGAAAGAAAACATAATAAGCACACATTCATACTTACCACATATCTCAAACCTTTTCCATGACTCATTGGTTTGAGCTTTTCAACAAGCCAACATCACATACCAAAACCAACATAAAATTGAAGCAAAATACCTCAAACAGAACACTCCAGAACCCAAATCACCACTAGACAGAGTCCATATTACCGTAACCTCTGTCTTCAATTTGCTTCAGCGAATAACTCTCACATAACCATATCAGTAATCGAAGTCACCAACCCCTCCTCTCTAACCACACCAAACACCGCGTGCACCAAGCCTTCAACAACTACCACAAACGTGTTTACCCTAGTAGTAATACCCATCGAATCACCAAGATCCGAGAGAGAAACGATCGAACCCAAAATCGCTTCCGCGAGTCACCCCGTACCCTTCGCGCCACTGATCTTTCTCTTTTGTCCTCACTGTTGTGTGTTGTTATGATTTATTAGGGATTTCAATTCTTTTTATTTATTTATTTTTTAATCCTTCTTTTGTCCGTTTTTGTTTTTGTTTTTGCGGGCTTGATATGTATTAGGCTAAGCAAGTGTTTTGGAGTCTTTGTTTCCCCTTTTAATGTGGCTGATTCTAAGGGTTTTATTATTATTATTATTATTATTATTTGCGTTTCCATATTATCTTTCCTTATTTAAATGTGTTTTTCTTATATAATACTTTAAATGTGTTTTATTTCCTTATTTAATTCTGTTAAGTTTTTTATCATTAATTTTGTTTTGATTTGATAACGTAAATCACAGGAGATTATGAGATTTATATTTGTTTAGGATTAAAATATTTGGTTAGTTTTTTTTTCTTTTAAGTTGTAAACGTGTTTGAAATAATAATAATAGATTTTCTCAATAACCACTTTAGTTCTTGGGTGATTGTGAAAACTATTTAAAAGTTAATGTTAATTACTTTGGATGTAGTTCTAACTTGATAATCATCAAAACTTTTAAAACAAAATAAATTAATAGGATAAAAATTAGCACACAAATATTATTTTCAAAAGAATTATATAATTATGATATATTGTATCTGGAGATACATAGGAAGAGTATCACTCCTGTTTAGCTAAAAAGATAAAAAAAAATATATATAATTGAAAAGATAAAAAAAAACATAATAATAATCCCTTTTTTATAGTCATAAAAATTCTCATATTAAAAATAATAAATAAAATACTCTAGATTTATTTTAAGGAGTAAATAAGTAATTTTAAAGTTATTCAAACCTGTATATTTAATTAGAGGTAAAACCATATTAGGTACAACCAAAAATTTGGTTTCAAAACCATTTTCTTTTAAAGATTTTCCCATAGTTTTCCTAAATAAACTATGGTGGTGACTCCTATTTTTATCGTATTTTTTGGTGTCCATGCGACCATTGTGGCATACATATACATACAAATCCAATACTATACAAAAGAAAATATAACAATGAAAGGAAAAGATAGAATCATGTTTTCACATCTTTGCATGCCCATTTATAACACTCCTAAAGGAAAAAATGACCTCTAAGTCATCCATTCTTTCAAACATAAAGTTCGAGATTATCACAATTTAATCACTTGTGTCATAACACAAGGATAAACTCTCCAAATACAATCATATTTGAAACAATTTAAATACAACAAATTGTTATAAATTTTGTGTATTTCAAAAGGTTGCTCTTTATTATTTTTAACTTGGAATATTTTCCAATATAATGACAATTTTTGTCATACATATTTAACATTTCATTAGCCACAATTCCTAATTTAAATTAGTTTTAGTACCTCATTTAAATATAATAATTATTCATTATTTTTTAGTTAATTATCTTAATTACACAATATTATTATATGATAATTTTTAACTATTAAAAGGCTCTCCTTTCTCCGATGAGAGATTGTATCATCTATTAAATCCTTGGGGCTTTCACATTACATGGATAAGTCCTTAAGAATATCTCTAACACACATCTCGAGTTTATTTTATTTATGATTGTATTTGTTGGTAAATGGTGAGTTCATGGTTCATAAACAGTTTGTGATTAATCGTGGTTTTGACATCAAGAACAACACAAATAATAACTATCCAAAATTCAACAAATAAAAAATATTTAAACTTTACAATCTTTAAAACATGACGTTTAAAATTCAACTAACAATATTATTCAACTCACATAAGAGAAATATCTCGTTTACAATCATCATGAATCACAATCAAGTGTCAACCTTATAAATCAACCATCAAATATCATCATCATAATTTCAACATTCACACTAAATGTTGCATATAAATGCATATAGTCATTTCATTAATTAATCACTACATAGGATTCACCTTCACCTATGTAGTCACTACAAGATTAAATCATCGTCTATGTAGTCAACATCACAAGTCTAATGATCACATATTATCATGCAGTAGTAATTGTAATCATCAAATTCAGACTCTACTTCATGAAAATTTAATTGCACAAGTGATCAACATAAGGACATCCCTTAACATAATATTTATCTTTGACCATTGAGAGATTTCTACGGTTGACCATGCAAATAAAGTGTGATTTTATATAAAAAAATATATGAATATAGATATTGACTTATTTCGATAAGGTCTGCCAGGACTATAACCTTAAAAAGAATTTATCTATCTTAATATCTATAGAATAAGTCCATGGCCCATTTAGTGTCAGTCACCACGAACTTATTCAACATTAGGCTAAAGGTCCACCAAACACTCTCAACTTATGTGATTACCTATAGACAACTATTACACACCATACTTGGATTTCCTATGGTCTTAGGTACGACACCTCTAGACTCACCATCTTTGATGACTTGACTTAAGGAACTAGGTTTCACCAACAATAGTAATACATACAACAAAAATAGTGCATCATATGATACTTAGATCCTAGTGGTCCCAAATACAATATATTTATACTCATCTTCATATGATACTTAGATTCTTTGTGCATCATATGTATACCACTTTTTTTTTCAGACAACTTTTTTAGGATATGTTTGGTTTAAAATGAAGAAATTTTGCAAGATTTTTATTATAAAATGTTTGACATATTAACTAGTTTTGTAGATTGTTAATGATAATTTTTAATATGATTTAATATAAAAGATGAAAAGAAAGTAAAAAAAATAATAGAATAAATATTTTAGAAAAAATGTAAAAATTGAACTAAACCAAATTACAAAAGATTGGTTTGATTTAATTCAGATTATTAAATTTAAACCAAACAAAATTAAATCACATGAATACTATGTTTGGTTTGGATGAATTTTTAATAAATAAATGCACAAGAACATCTTAGTTATACTTATAACAAGTCACTTTTAAGTGTCCAAAATTTCTTATTTTTGGCTGTCTTATCTTCAAAGTTAAGAGAAGAGTTATATGTTGATGATGGAAAAAAATTTACTATCTTTCAATCAGAATTGATCATGAATAATAAATTTATTAACTGTTAAAATAATTATTTAAAAATAATTTGAACGATATATTACATATTATGATTAAATGATTGTGTTACTTTCTGAGTTTATAATCATTAAATTTTAAACAATTATTAGTTGCGTTGGCTGCATTAAATTTGAAAGATATTATTATATTTGGCTACCATCAGGGCATTTCAGTCATTGAAAAGAAATCTTAACCAAAGAAAATAAGAAATTGTCTTCCTCAGAATTTGGCATAAAACAAAGGACGAATTTGCAAATGAAGTAAACAATCCCATTATGAGATATCTGCATCCGTCCGCAAGCACAGCACCTTTCATTCACCAAAGTTCCTAAAAATAATAATTTCCAGAACTGCATCGAATGGTGAAAAGAATTAAAAATAAGAAAAACAACAATTATTCAATTTTGGATAGAAAAGCATCTGCACCAATCACTGCACTTATTTCTTTTTCCCCATATTTTAAATATTGACGAAAGATTCCAAATAAAGGATGAGAAGATCCATCTACTTCCAACAAAGTTTACCCTTATTGTCCATCACCTATATTCAATACATATATTGTTTTATTTCACTAACATTTATTTCACAATTTTTCTTCAAATAATAAAATAAATAATATTATTAAATAAGTTTTAATCAATAATTTTATGTATCGATAAGTTACACCTATAAATAAATAATGATATACATATAATATAATGATATATGATATAGCGTGCGTCTAAATACATTTAAATAAATATATTATTTTTTAAAGAAAAAAATACATATATTTAAAAAGATAAAACTTAAATACTTTTCCTTCAATGTTTTTATGTTTTTACATTATTATTTAATTAAAATTAAAACTTTATTTCAATAGTTTTATTTATTTATTTATACAAACCTTTAATATAAACCTTTTAATACATAATTTATCGGAGTGAAGTTCTAATAGATCAAATACGTGATTTTTCACATCAAAATAAATGCTACTAGTTGTAATTTTTACATTTTTCGCATTAGAAACGTGATTTATTGACGGTAGAAGACTAGAAGGTGTTCTAAATACGCTATAATTCTAATTAGAGAAGTAATATAAAATCATGTAAAAAAAAACTGTACCTAAATTTTATCTTAAAATAATAATTACAGTTAAGAAACATAAACATTGTAGACATTAGAATACTTCAGATTTTGAATTTTGACATAAATCTACTTGGTCTTATCTGATCTTATTATTGTCTCTATTATTACAACATTAAATAATATTATTAATATATCTTAAAACTTTGAAGCTTCGCTCTCTTCTAGTTCTTTATTTACCCTCTCGATTTTTTTCTTCCTAAATCCTCCCCTTTTTTTTCCTTTTTGCGTTGAGCCTCCCTCGTTTCGCTTTCTCACAGTTCCCTTTTTTTTTTTTCTGTTTTTTTTTTCTCATTCCTTCTGTGTCTCTCTCTCTCTTTCTCTCTCTGCTACACCAAAAAAGCTCGTGTTTTTTTGCAATTGCTACTGTTGAGTTTCACAAACATTCACCAAACTTATTCGTTCTCTCATTACCCATCAATATTTATTCTGTCAGCATGTCTCAGACTAACTGGGAAGCTGATAAGATGTAAGTGTTATTGCTCTTTCCTTTTTTTGTTTTCCAACTTTTAATAGCAGTTTTGTGAGTTTTGACAAATGGGTTTTTGTTCGTTCTAAAAAATTTAGCCTTTTTCTATTGATTTGGGTTCTGGGTCTGTATCTTGCTTTTTGTCTCTTTTGGGGTCGATTTGGGTTGCTTTATTTCCGTTTGTTTGGTTGTGTTTTGGTGAATGTGTGAGAATGTTCTGATAGCTGTGTTAGGGTTTTTTAGCCTCTGCAAGTGTAAGGGGTATCCTTAGATTGAATGAAATTGAACTCTTTGGTTCCTGCATTTGGGTTTTGCTATTTTGATGTGGGTTTTTGGTAATCTGTTCTGTGTTTCATGTACTTGATGTAAAGATCCAAACTTTGGTTCTCATATGTGTTTGCTTGCTCTGTGAGATTTTCAGGTTAGATGTTTACATCCACGATTACTTAGTGAAGAGGGATTTGAAGGCTTCAGCTCAGGCTTTTCAAGCTGAAGGCAAAGTGTCCTCGGACCCTGTTGGTGAGTTACATAGAAACAAAGTAGTTCAGTTGGATTTAATGTTTCTGTTTTTTTTTTTTTCCATTTTATTTGTTTGGTTGCTTTTGTTGATGATAATGTGGGGTTGCAGCTATTGATGCACCTGGAGGATTTCTGTTCGAGTGGTGGTCGGTTTTCTGGGACATATTTATTGCTAGGACAAATGAGAAGCACTCAGAGGTTGCTGCATCTTATATCGAGGTTGGTTGATTAACTTTATCCGTATTCGTTTATGTAATCAATAAGTAGGTTTGTATTTTACATATTTAACGATTGAGGTCGGTTCATACATAGCATATTTATTCTTGCACGGTAAATCTGAGTTGGACAGTTGTGCTTGAAGTTTAGTGAAGAAAAAGTGGTATTGAGATGAACTCGCAGTTCATTAACTTTTGTGGTGTTTCATGTATTCAATGAGGAAGTGTATACATTCAAATGGTTATAACTTCAAAATTGTGCCTCCTAACTACTGGAAAGTTGGGATCTTTTCTTTAGATTCACCTTTGATTGAATAAAACTGTAGGGAGATCTTTATTTTTATGTTTAGGGTGCTGGCTGGGTGACTGGCAGTATGATTTCAATGAGTCTCTAGTCGTAATAGGCATCTTGACCCATTATAAATTCATGTTCCTCACTTGGTTAATAATACTTCTCCAATTTATAATGACAGCTTACATTTCCTTTTCATCTCATGACCTTTTGTTTAATCTGTATCTTGATGAATTTATACTTCTTTTATCTTTAGAGAGGCCTTTGCATGTTAGTTGTGGTTTTGAACTGAAAATCTGATCCATCCATCCAGGTCTGCTTTGCTTGCTTTGTTAAATTGCAGAAGTTATTATTATATAGTACATACTAATTTATTATTTTGGCCTAGGCAAGAGTAAGAATTTTCAATTTGGACAATTGGCTTAGCCACAGTAGTCAATCGTGTGGTATAGTGGTGTTGCAGAGTGTTGTGGCTATGGGCTGATTGGTGGGAGCCCTGTCACACTGCAGTTTGCTGTTGCTTCTGGAGTAGCGTTAATCGCGGCTGCTATCGTGGCCATCATGACCGCTACTGACCCTATTTTCATCTAACCCTATTTTCCCATTCTCACTCCTTTCAAAGGCTTAATGACGGCAGTTTCTTCTCTTCTCTCTTCGATGCAACCGTCTGGCCTACAGCTCCCAGCTGCGCATCTGGCCAACCCATGGCACTCCAGTGGAGTTTCTGACCAACCCATGATACTCTGGTGGAGTTTCCGGTTAACCCATGGCACTGCAGTGGGGTTTCTGTCCAACCCACACTCTGGAACATTGTTGTCTGGTGTCTCTCTGTTCACATCCTTCGGGGTGTTTTCTGTTTACGTCAAAGGGGGGTCTATCACCAATGTTTTGTTTTATATTCTTTCTTTCATTGTTGTATTTAGATAGGTAACCTTGCATACTTTTTTCTTTGTTTTTCTTTTATATATAACTTGACTCTTGTTATTAAGTTCTATTCTATGTTTGACATAAAATTATGACTTTTTAATTATTAATTATGAATATGCCTTTATTTATGGGGTTTTATTTTTTATTTTTCAGCATTTATACGTAAAATAAATTATTTGATTTATATCTGGAAATTTCATACTAGTGGTCATCCCACTATCACGCTACAGTGGTTTTAGGGTCAGCCGCCGTGCTGCTATCTGGGATTGATAACTACGAGCTTAGCAAGATATAGCTATTTATCTGATTATTCAGTATTTATGCTGCCCTTGTAAAATTGTTGGCATGCTGGGCTGTACAATTTTATGAAGGGATTGCCTAGGGAAAAAAAACTGAGGCACTGCTTGAAGTTTATGGTTTGTGAAACTCTTTTTGCAGACCCAGTTAATTAAGGCGAGAGAGCAACAGCAGCAGCAACAGCAACAGCAACAGCAACAGCAACAAGGGCAGCAGCAGCCACAACCTCAGAAGTTGCAACATCAACAACAGCAGCAGCAACAACAACACATGCAGATGCAACAAATCCTATTACAAAGGGCTCAGCAGCAGCAGCAGCAGCAACAACAACAGCAGCAGCAGCAGCAGCAACCACAACAACAGCAGCAGCAGCAGCAACCACAACAGCAGCATCAGCAGCAGCAGCAACCACAACAGCAGGGTAGGGATAGGGCTCATCTCTTAAATGGTGGTACGAATGGGTTAGTTGGAAACCCTAGCACAGCAAATGCACTAGCAACAAAGATGTATGAGGAAAGGTTAAAATTGCCCCTTCAAAGGGACTCTTTGGAAGATGCAGCAATGAAGGTTGGGAGATATTCTGGTTGCCTAATTATAAAGATGAACTGCATTTTTTTGTTATGTTATATATATTCATAACTATCTTATGGTATTTTGTACAGCAAAGATTTGGAGACCAAATCTTAGACCCAAATCATGCCTCAATATTGAAGTCATCTGCAGCTACCGGCCAGCCTTCAGGGTATTTTTTAGAATTTCGCCTTTATCGCTATTGGTTTAAGTCTTTAAATTGGTACAATTTACAATATATGATTGAAAAATAAGGTAGTTTTGCTTGTGGATGTGGCTGAGCTAATTTAAGTTTGATCTGAAATAACATGAATTGAATCTTACTTTATCAATGTGAGACAAAAGAGGGGATCTTGTATGGTAAACGATGTAGAAGTCTGATTGTGTTCTCTGGAGGGTAGGGTAGGGTTGGGGCAGGAGCTGCAGTAGTTCATTAGAAATGGGTCTGCTCCTTCCATGACCTTGAAGAATTAATAGTTATTTGCTTCTGTAATTTTAATTCTAAGTTTTTGAAATATCTATTTTGCTTTCCACAAATTATGTTAGCATCTGATATTCTTTAATCTTTATAGCTATGGATCTTGACTTTGTTAGCACTAAATTTCTTGATTTCAGGCAAGTTTTGCATGGTGCTGCTGGTGCAATGTCTCCACAAGTTCAAGCTCGTAGTCAGCAATTACCAGGATCTACTCCGGTATGCTAGTGTTCCTTAATTAAACTTATTACCTCTTACTGTATGTCTTATCAGCTGTTTTCCTCTGACTTGCTGATCAGGATATAAAGAGTGAGATCAATCCTGTTTTAAATCCCAGAGCTGCCGGCCCTGAAGGATCATTGATAGCAATGCCTGGTATTCTTTCATCATGTCCTTACTCAAATGTAATGGGTTTGCTTTATTACTTTGGAAGCTGGTTTGCAAGCATTTGTTGGGGGGTTTGGTTTCCATCTAGTTGGTTCATTACAATTTATTCATCACACTGTTGGATGAGGATATTTTGGGAATTTATGTTAAAACTGTTTTATCATTACTCTTGCACACAGATTGAGTTAACAGGAAATTTTTTGTGTCAGGTTCGAATCAAGGTAGCAACAATTTGACTCTGAAAGGATGGCCACTCACAGTGAGTATTCTTTTTATTTTAATGTTTATTTTGAGTTAAATGTTACTGGTAGTGGTAAAATCACGTGTTCCTAAACTTTTTAAACTTGAGAGGTTGTTCCAATGTTGTGCATGGAAATTGAACCTATGATCTTTTACCCTAACAATATCCCATCTGTACTGCTTTAGCCATTATCAAGTGGCAGAAATAGCCTTCCTTAAAAAAACCTGCAAAATGTCCTTCATCTTTTAGAAATAGTGTCCTCTTATCTGAAGTCTAGCAACCATCCTGCTTACTTTGTGATTCTGACATTCATTTAATGATAAAACTAAATAATTAAGGTATTATGCTTCTTTACTTAGCTTGTTTCTATTTCTTATTAGGGCTTGGAGCAACTACGTTCTGGTCTACTCCAGCAACAGAAACCTCCTTTCATACAGTCTCCTCAGCAATTTCATCAACTTCCAATGTTGACACCACAACATCAGCAACAGTTAATGCTAGCACAACAAAATTTGGCATCTCCATCTGCCAGTGATGATAGTAGAAGAATCAGAATGCTGCTGAATAATAGGAATATGGGTGTAACTAAGGATGGTCTTTCAAACCCTGTTGGTGATATAGTATCAAATGTTGGATCACCTCTTCAAGCAGGTGGCCCCGCTTTTCCACGCAGTGATACAGATATGCTAATGAAGGTGGTTGTTCTCTTTCAATTTATCTTTTCATCTTCTTATGGTTCTTACATTGTTTTTTCAAGTGTACTATTTATAATTCCTTGGAGTTGCCACAAGTGTCATGAGTTGCATCTTCTGAATGTTTTTGTTTGTGTAGTTGAAACTGGCGCAATTACAACATCAGCAACAGCAGAATGCCAATCCACCACAGCAGCAACTGCAACAGCATACTCTTTCGAATCAGCAATCTCAGACATCAAATCATAGCATGCATCAGCAAGATAAAATGGGAGGAGGTGGTGGTAGTAGTGTCAATGTGGATGGTAGCATGTCAAATTCCTTTAGAGGAAATGATCAGGTCAGTCCTTTTATGGTTGCCGCAACCCCATGCATATTTGAGAAATTGAGCTATGCATAATTTTTCAATTCCTTTTATCAATCATTTGGGCAATACACACACACACACACACACACACATATTCTGACTTGGAAAATAATGCATAACTTTTGAGTCGGTGATTTTCTGATGTATGTAATTAGGTTCTCTTGTTATATATATTGATATGCAGTTGCTCCATTATTATGTTTTCTCATAATTTTGAACACTAAAGATTCGTTTTTAGATTTTGAGAATTTAACTGCAATGGGATTTGGAAGCAGTTTGGAAATCCATAAGGGATGGTGAATTTGTTTACTTATTTGTCACTGAATTGGTTACAAGTATTATACATACAGTTTTTTTAACCTCAAGTTTTCTAAACTTGAGTAGTTAGAAAAGGATTTTGTGAAGCTTTCTGATCAGATATGCGATGATCCATTCATAAAGTGGCAATGGAATGTTTTTTTCTCATTGTATTTTGACCCCTTTATGAAAGAGATGGCTGGTGAATTGTTTCAAGATTATAATCACTTATTTCTATCTGTTAGATCACATGAGCATTAATTTATGTCCCTGAATTTGGCAGACATTTGATCTGGTGTATGTTTATAATGTTGTCTAAAATAGGGTTCCTAACATGGTTTCTTCTGAATGCACTCTAAGGTTTCCAAAAATCAGACTGGGAGAAAGAGAAAGCAACCTGCATCTTCTGGTCCTGCCAATAGTTCTGGAACAGCTAATACAGCTGGCCCATCTCCAAGTTCAGCACCCTCAACTCCCTCAACACATACACCTGGTGATGTGATGTCAATGCCTGTTTTACCTCATAGTGGTAGCTCTTCAAAGCCATTAATGATGTTTAGTGCTGATGGCGCTGGAACTCTGACATCACCTTCAAACCAATTGGTAAGTGGCTCTTTCAATCGATGGAAGGAATAATAAGTTCCTTGCATGTAGACTCATTGCCATTCCATTTTGGCAGTGGGATGATAAGGATCTTGAATTGCAGGCTGATGTGGACCGTTTTGTGGAGGATGGATCTCTTGATGATAATGTGGAGTCTTTTTTATCCCCTGATGATACAGACCTTAGAGATACTGTTGGTCGTTGTATGGATGTAAGCAAAGGTGCAGTAAACACCATTTTTTTTTATTAGCAATAAAATATTCTAGAGCAAATTACAGCAACAGCTCCTGAGCTTTTATCAAATTACACATAACCTGTCCTTTTTGATTTTCCTACTCTAACTCTCCTTTAAGTTTGAAAATATTACTCTAGCACCACCTATGTTTGTAAACATTACACTAACACCTCCTCAAATCTTACATTAACACCCCCTACAAGGGAGGTGAAAGTAATGGTTAAAAAAGCAGGGGTGCTTGTGTAATTACACGAAACCTCAGTGGGTGTTGCTGTAATTTGTTCAATATTCTAGTGCATGTACATGTTAAATTTTCCCTTGCTCTGATGCAAGAAAAATGCATTTTTTTCCTCTTTATAGATAACTTGTTTATTAGTGGTAGATTGTACATTGTAGTGAACTATGTTACATATAAATTTATTCACATGCCTTCACTCAATAACTTCTGTGATAGTTGTTTCATGGCATAATGTCAAAGCCTCATTGATCATGTGGTCTAGAGTTTGATCCTTGTTGTTCTATGTTATTCTAAGTAAAAAGTTAAATTTCAGCATAAGTTAGGTTGGGCATTAGCATTGTCCATGGTTCAAGCTTAGAGGATTCTTGTGTGTAAGTAGGTTAAGTATAAAGGCATTCATATGCTTTCACCCTACAACATAAGCTTTCGAGATAGTTTTTGGTTCATGACAATGTCAAACTAATAATCTTAAACAGTGATCAAAGACTCTTCATTAATGAATTATGGACTTTCCCCCCTCAACAAATACACGTAATATTAATTTGTACCTATGCTTATCCTTTTTATGTGTGTTTGGGTGAGCGTTGACAAATTTTATTTTGGATGAAATTCATTTGGTTAACTTAAATTGATTTACGTTTGGATGTTTTATTCTAAAAGCAAGTTAATAGCAAGACTCATTATAAATTTTTTGATCTAACTCAAAAGCTACCCGGAATTGCTTCAACCTAGAATCAATTCTGGACCCAAAATCAATTCTTCAATGTGAAACCAAACATGTGAATATTTATCTCAAATCACATTAATTGGTATTTCAATGTGATTTTGGATAATCCAATGTGTAACTGAACACACTATAACATTGTGGAATATTAGCATCGATGTTGGAATATGGTTAACTGTAAATTCAATAGTTGATGATTGCTAGCAGTGATTAAATTACTGATGATTAGCTCCTTGATTACTCCATTTATTGACTGTAATGGAGTTATAGATAAGAGATCCAGTATGTGGTTCATAAACATGAATTATCAGATTGGTACCATCCTTCATGACTTGGATCTTGTCACCACAAATATTTCTCTCTAATCCATGGCTGCCGAGGGCTAGATCTGTACCTTCATAGTTGTAATTGGTGTTTGCATATCATAGTTCTCCATCATCCGGTTGGCCTGCTCCAAAAAGCTCAGCATTGTTGAGTTTCAGAGTGAGATTCATAACTGAATAAACTGAAGGCTAACTGAACAAAATGTTTTGGACAAAAACACCCCAGAATGCTCAAAAGACCAAATTCACTTGGCCCCTTTACTCAATTAATTGATTGTGTTGAAGCTATAAATAACAGGTTAAAATTTGCAAGCCCAGACAATTTCCTCCCAACTACTTTCTACTTCAACATTAACCATATATTCTTGGTAATAGAACTGTAAGGGGTTATTTGCTTTTTTTATGTAGGTGGATTGTTGCTCTTTAATTTATTGACTTGCATAAATAGATATTACTGCTAAAATTGAGGCCATGGATTCAATTTATTTTCAGGTTTCACATTTTCTGAAATAAATTCTGTACGTGCAAGCACTACCAAAGTTGGCTGTTGCCATTTTTCATCTGATGGGAAATTGCTTGCTAGTGGTGGCCATGACAAAAAGGTTAGTCAATGCATTATTCTGGGAAATCATCTTATATTGCTTTCTCTGTTCAACTGATTTCCAGAAATTTGCAGTGAACTCAGCAATTGGCCTTCTTGAAAATTGACAAACAAAATTAGGAATGTCTCTATTACTTATTCAGTTTACATATGAAATGTGACATTTGCTCTGATTTTTTTTATAATGCAGGCTGTTTTGTGGTTCACAGATTCTCTAAAACAGAAAGCTACTCTTGAAGAGCATGCATCTTTAATCACTGATGTCCGTTTCAGTCCAAGCATGCCTCGTCTTGCAACATCTTCACATGACAAAACTGTCAGAGTTTGGGATGTTGAAAATGTTAGCTCATTTCATTTGTTTTACTCCAATAGTGTACTGCTTTTGAGATTTTTTCCCCTATAGATTTAATATCTATATTTTGTAATAACTAGGCTATGCAGGTCATAAGTATATGGTTTTCTCTGCCTCTGAATTGTGTTTGGTTATCTTTTACTGAAAATTTGTATATATTGAAATAATAAAAAAATAATTGTGCTTGTTTGTTATGAAATTATAAATACAAATATACTAGAAAGGAGAATACAATACATCAAATTATTCCTGTCCTTAGTGAGCTATGGGTTTGAAGCATATGGTGTATTGCAGCTATTTTTTCTGGTATTATATGATTCTTAAACATGGTCTATTTATGAGCTGGGTTGCTACTTGCTAATGATTGCTGGATCAGATAGTTAGTTTGCCTATATCTCTGGATTTTTATGGATTGTGTGCATGCATGTGTATCTGTGTTTTCTTTTTGTTCTGCTTTAGCTGATACTGATATGTAATTATGAATGCAGCCTGGATATTCGCTTCGTACCTTTACGGGACATTCTTCACCTGTTATGTCACTAGATTTTCACCCTAATAAAGATGATCTTATCTGCTCTTGTGATGCTGATGGTGAGATACGATATTGGAGCATTAACAATGGCAATTGTGCTAGAGTCTCGAAGGTAGAATTTTAGCACATGTATCTGTTTAGTTGGTTGTGTATTGAATTTACATTTCAGTTTGCTAAACTGACAAATCTTCTAACTGGTTAGGGTGGCGCTGTTCAGATGAGATTTCAACCTCGCCTAGGGAGGTACCTAGCTGCAGCTGCAGAGAATGTTGTTTCTATACTTGATGTGGAAACACAAGCATCTCGATATTCACTAAAGGTTGGTTTGAATATTTTTTTTCCAAGTTTCATTGCTGGAGTTAGGGTAAATCCTTTGAATTAGATGTGCCATTATTCTTGAGCCTGTCTGTACTTGAGTCACACACTCCTCATACTATCTGACTACCCAAGTGTTTTTGCTGGAGGTAGGTCTAAGAAAAGAAACATTTGTTATTCTTTATATAAGAATCAAATACTTTTTATGAAATTGTATTTATTTCCAAAAACAACTTTATGCTACCTAAGTGTTTTGGTGACTTCGACAGTAATTTATGTTCCTTCTCTCCTAACGTATTTGATTTTAACACGATAATAGGGACATACAAAATCAATACGTTCTGTGTGTTGGGATCCTTCTGGGGAGTTTCTGGCATCTGTCAGTGAGGACTCTGTCAGAGTTTGGACTCTTGGATCAGGGAGTGAAGGGGAGTGTGTTCACGAGCTTAGCTGTAATGGCAACAAGTTTCACTCATGTGTTTTCCATCCAACATATTCTTCGCTGTTGGTCGTTGGTTGTTACCAGGCAAGTCTACGTATCCTTTCCTTATTTGTTTCCTTTTGAGTATATTTGGAATCACAAATTTTGGGAATTTATTTGATTCATGAGTGGAATTCTATGTTTGAAATGTTATAATGTAGAATTGATTTTGAAGTCCTTTTCGATTTAGGTTTGTGTATTTACTATTTAGAAATCCACTCAAATTTGGTTGGATTTGATTCATTTGATCTGATTTTAATTGTAATTATTTGAATTGATTATTTCACACTCTTATTAGTTAACCCACCTTACCTATTATGGTAAATCAATTCATCTTTTAGATGACAGTAGGGAAGGGCTGAGGATGTCCTTGGTGGAGGGAGAGAATCGTAGGGGTAGGTGGGTTGAAGTCCTACATTGACTAGAGATAGTGTCATGATAGAAGCATACAACTGAAGAACAATTATCACCTTACAAGTTGGTTTTGTAGGGTTGAGTTAGACCCAAATTCAAATGCATTAATTTTGTCAACAATTTGTATTATTTTTCCAAAATTATGCTTAAAATTATTGTAACTTGTCATTCTCACTCTTTTCACTTAACTGCTTTCAACTTAATGTGTGTTAGCCATCTTTTCCAATCCTTTTTATATATAATAATCAATTATTAGAATAACCTTTTCATGATGAAACCAAATAAGCACCAAGAGTTCACCAACCATTGCCCTTATGGCCCTCATTGTCAGCTCCCTTTCAAATATATAGATCATTAGTAATTTTCTTATATACAAGGTGCTTCAGTCATTAATAACTCAATTTTGTTTGTGGTTAGTTATTATTATGATGTGGCAGCTTTTGGAGCTTTGACCTAATTATATTTTACTCTCTCGTGTCCTCAACAAATAGTAATAGTAATTGGCCAATTGCATCCAATCTATAGTTTTACTTTGTAATTTTGACCTGTTACAATTGGTACCATGATCTGCAGTCATTGGAGCTCTGGAACATGACTGAGAACAAGACGATGACACTATCTGCTCATGAAGGTCTTATTGCGGCATTGGCGGTTTCTACTGTAAATGGTTTGGTTGCTTCAGCCAGTCATGACAAGTTTGTCAAGCTCTGGAAGTGAATTTGTTGTGTCATTAATACAGGTTGTTTTTTAGTCTGTTGATATTGTTGTAGTTTATGATGTCCCCTTTTTTGTAGTTTGGTCAACCACCCTCCCTCGCATGTTTGTAGTTTATGTACCCTTTTATGTAGCTTGATCAACCACCCTCCCTCTTTTGCCATTTGGGTATAATCTGATTTTCTATGTAACCATAGATACTAACTTTTTGTAATATTGTCACCCCTGTTGTATCCTGTTTCATAATTGTTATACTTGGAGATTTCTGCTCATCATTTAGATTGGCTATTATAATCTATGAGTGCTAACAACCCATCTTCTTATATACTCCATACATATTCTATTATTAGTTAAAAATTAATGAAAACTATAAAATCATGACCGGAAGTCATTACATAAAAGATATGATCAATGAAGATGTGATTTCTAATAAATTTTACTCAATAATTAAGAATGTTTAAAATAGTGTTATCGAGTGTGTTGATTTTTTTTTTTCTTCCGGTTAGTGCTGATCCACACTGGTGCATAATCCGTATCGGCAACAACCTAATGTTGATCTGAAGAGGCAAAATTTTAGACTCGCAAAGCTGTAATGGTATTTACTATTTTGTGTTACTTATTTACCCGTTATATTTGTACTGCGGTTTTTTTTTTTTTATTATTATTAATTTAGTTGTTAATGGAGATTACTAGTTCCTTTAAAAGATGAGTTAATCCGTTCTTGTTGCTCACCATTTTTATGTAGCTTGGATATCAAGATAATCAACTAGGGGTTAACGTTTTATTTTTTCTCTGCAAATTAATGGAAAATTCTTGATATATATTCTTTTTAGACATACATCATTCGCAGGAAACGAGCTGGGGTTATAATTATAATCATACGTTGAAAATATATTTGTGTGGGGTAGTGTCTTAAGAGTTGTTTGAAATTCTGTAATTAAAAAAGAAGAGTTTTTTTTAAAAAAATTAATTGGCTTGAATATTATGATCTGTATTGTTTTGTCACATTCACGTTTCATGAGAATAGTAATTATATTTATTAAGTATACCCGGTGTGTACCTGGATGTATGCTTTTTTTTTTAAAGGGGATGTATGCTTAACTATGAATTTTGTTTTGCAAGTAAATGAACTTGCATATAATTAATCATATAATTAATGAGTGAGTTTATTTAAACATAATTTTTTTAAAATTAGTATTTTTTATATAAATATTTTTTTAAAAAGCATATCTGATTTGTTTTGCTTTTCACCAAAAGAAAAAAAAGGTAGAATTTACTTATTACAACAAGCAGAAAAGAAAACTATTTTTTAAAATCAAAAACAGTTTAAACAAACACATTAAAAGAAATCGGTGAGATAGTTAATGATTATTGAACATTTTCGTAACCTTATGATACTATATTAATCACCTTAGTTAAATTTAGTTACCATTAGACGTTTCAATATACTTTGATACTAATAATCACATATTAATATTGTATACAATTATTTTCGTTTACTCTTAATCACATAGGGGCAAAATTAATCATATTTATATATGCAGTTAATTACGTGAGATGTTTAATAATTTCATGATATTTTAATATATTTTAAAAAGTTTATATTACATCATTTTAATTTATATGAATGAAGTAACAAATAATTTTGAATTAATATGAAATTTTTTATATATGATTTATGTGAAAGAAATTTTCAATCTAACGGTAAATTTTAACCAATATTATAATGTGATTCCTTTGTTAATAACACAGTGATAATTTATATAATTATGTTAATTTATTCTTAACTATGTGTGAGACAAAATTAACATATTTAACAAGTTAGTCAGGTGTGATTATTAACTACTTGTAAGATAAAGTTAACTATCATTAGAGATTTTAATAATTTTATGACATTATTAATTACGTTCATTAAATTTTATTAATTGTGAGTGTGACACCCTCTACCCCTCACATATATACTAACAAAGGAATAAAATTTAAATATTAATTAAAACTATTTTTTTTTACATTTTTAAATACAAGTCTTTCAAAGGGATAAAAGGCTCATATTCACTTTCTTCTACATCATATTGAAACTTGTTCAAATAAATAATAAAGTCATTTCGATTCAAACAAGACCGTCTAAGAGTTCATACAATTAATATAAAATCCCATATCCCAATGCCACATCCTATTAGAGTTTTGTGTCTCGACGTCCTTTAACACAAGGTTCCTTAAAGCAATTCACCTAGTCATCTGCTCCCCCGAACACAAAGTTCAAGATCATTACAAGATCCAAACACAAACAACACACGGGGAGTGAGTTATCACATTCCTAGCTATTAAAGAAACAAGACAATTAAATATACATATTATATAAATGAGATACCACTTGCTTAAACATAGCTCATGTAATTTCACCACTTTGTTATTCAAAATTCACTTTTCAATCATCAATCACATTACACAAGCATCCCACACTCCGATCAAGATATAATAACACCTCAATTTCATAATAAACAATTAGCAAGCGTATGCAACAGTTATGCTAAGACTCAATCCTATATGCAATGTGATACCATGTCAGTGAAAAACCTCCTCAGGCGCCTAGGAGTACATGACAAGATAAACCACACACTAGCAAGTCAAGTCACTCTCACTAGGTAATATCATAGGGAGACCAGTCAGGGTCACAGTGTTTTGCGAGAATGCTCCAACCATATGGGATCAACATAGGTTTAAAGGAGCACTCAAACCGTGTGACTCCCAAGGCCTACACTCAGAAGAGTCCGTCAGGGCCTCTCCCTCCTGATTCAGGTCCAACCCAGAAAACATTTTAGCACACAGACTCTATCTATGAATTGTACAAAACACACGACTCCTCAATTGTTCTCAAAATAGTTTTAACTCGTCGTCCTAAAAGGGACTTAACATTAACTCGTTGCCCAAAAAGGGACTTAGCATTAACTCGTCGCCCTTAAAGGGACTTAGCATTAACTCGTCGCCCTTAAAGAGACTTATAGTCTTGTGATTATACAATTCATAGTTCATACTCAATGCACACAACATCTCAATCACATACATACATAATTTATCACATACACTCGATCTCAATCACAATGGTATAATATCAAAATAGCATGTTATCACACCTCATGGATCATATTCACTTTACCTATGAACTATGCAATACACACAACTACTCAATTGTTTTCAAAATCATTTTAACTCGTTGGGTTCCCACAATGAATCCCATCACAATACTCGTCGCCCTTAAAGGGTCTTATAATTGTGTGATTGCACAGTTCATAGTTCACAACTTAATACACACATCTCATCTCAATACACATGTATTTCATCATCCGTCACATGTTCAATTTATCACATACTCACAATTTGAATCATCATTTCATAACCTCAACATAACAATTTATACAAAATATTTTATCACAACATGGGGTGTAAAACCCCTGAAATAGTTTCTCACAATTATATCAAAATCAATTCATCAAAATCATGGGTTAAATACAAAGACATCCAGAGCACTCAAATTTATCAATCAATTCTCATCAAGACATCAATTGGTACATAGAACACAATAATATTGTATTTATAATCATAAAGGGAAAATTATAATTCAATAAACATCCCAAAATAAACCCAAATTTAGTTCTCTATGGATCTCTACACATGTTCATTCTAACCCTCAATTGCGATAAACTCATCCCTTACCTCTAAGCGGACTCATGTGTCTTCCAAAAGTGATAGCTGCATCTCTAGCAAGTTCCTAAGATTCCTCAATTTCTTCCTCTGGTTGCTCTGATAGGGTTTCCAAACGTTAGAGAGAATGAGAAGAGATTGAAGTCTCCTTTTGTACTATCTTCGCGCGATTCCTTTATCTCCCTCCTCGAATATTATTTTGCAAATACCAACGGTAAAGGTGTGCGCAATTGAATTTCGCACAACATATCAAAATTTCACGATAATCCAACGGTCAATGAAACCGGGATCGTAGTTTTACCGAGACAGCTCTAGGTTTCTGCGGAAAAGAAAAAGGCTACAGTGTGAGGGGTATTTCTCTTAGCTCAGACATGATATCGCAATTCCCAACGGTGGGAATTCTCGGAATTGGGTTGCAAACATTCTGTTTAAATTTCACGATGATCGAATGGTGTATGAGTCTGAGATCGTCATTTTTTCTGAGACAGGTTTGGTGGCCTGCGAAAAAAAGAGAGGATTTTGGGAGAGGAAGAGAGAAAAAACGAAATTAAGAGGTAGAGGAGGCTGAGAAGTCAGTCTCAAAACTGACCTAGCATGTTGCTATTCATAGTTAGGGTATTCACGACCTGTTATTTACTCTATTTTTTTTTTTTTTTTTATAAAAAAAGAAACTCTATTTTATTCTCCATCAAATGAATAATGAAATATCCTTTTTATTTTTTCTCACACCATTATTTTATTATATTTATTTTTATTTATTTATTTAATTATAAAACATCATTATTTTCTAAAATTTTATTTACGAAAAAAATGGACGTTACAGTGATATAAAGTTAACAATACTTATACACGTAATTAATCACGAATGGTAGGTAGAAATACAAATCCCGGCTTCGCATGCATCGTTTTATATATTTCGACTCTCTAGTTTGGAATATTAGAATACACGTATGTTCAATTGTTATCTCTTTTTCTTTCTCTACCGTCCTACACAAAACTAGATGGGTAAGGGCTAGATCAACAACCTCACCTAATATAGGGTTAGTTTGGACCACCCGAGAAAATGCATACTTTATTGTTACACAAGGCAAAAAAAAAAAAAAACAAACACGATGCTTAAAATGTGTCACCACTTGCTACTAGCACCTCCCTCTTCTTATCTGGCCTTTTGCAATCAAACAATGAGTGTATCAAAGTCTAGTTTCTCTTCTCTTTGTCCCTCATCTTTATGTAGCTTAGTAATGTTCAGGTTGGCACAATCGAACCAGATAGAATTCCATTCCCTCATCAAATTAGGAAAGGGAGAATCATCATATAGAATAAAACAAAAATGAAGTTAAATGAGTAACATGCACTACATTTCCAAATGTCACCCCAATTTGCCGTTTTGAACCACTTTTTTTTTTTTTTTTTTTAAATTATATTATTAGTGCAAAATATTTATTAGTTTTATCGATGATTAATTTCTGTCAAAAAATTTGACTATACATCTTTAATGGGATCTTTCCTCCCGATCAAATTTTTTTACATTCGGAAGGTTTAAATTTGATTATTTGTTTAAAGGGATCGAATTTAACTCCACTTGGACCAATAACTTTTTGATTTGTAGAACCTTCTTTGATATATAAAAAAATAATATGCCACATATAATAAAATGAGTGAGATGGAGTGTGGAACGAATAAGAAAAAAAGAAGATGATGAAACTGATCAAGTGAGCATGATCACTTTCTTTCATCTTAGAATACTGTGGATCTGAATGCATATCAACTTCTCCAGAGTCAAGCTGTTTCAAATAATCAATTTTATTCTCATGATCGTTATGAATTGTAAACAACTGAATGTGGTGATGTGTACATAACACACAAGGTGGTTGGATCGAGTAGCAAGCTAATGTCAATTACGTACCCTTCCCGCGGGTATATATATATATATATATATTATCGAGAAATATTGGTTGTTAGAATGTTAATTTTGTTGGTAGAGGAAATTAAATTCACAACCTTTTTTTTTTCTTTTAATCATTCAACTCACCTTATATCTATTTTAATTACTATCAGTAGAAAAGATAAATTTAGGCTAAATTATAATTTTGATCTTTTTATATCTATCATAACACTTTTGTGAAAAAAAATTAAATAAAGTAAAAAATAAAATATGTTTTAATAGGTATTGAACTTATGATCCTTTATTCATAGACAAAACAATAAATTAGTTTATTTAAATATATTAACATTATTTTCTATATCATTAATCAAGAGTTATTAATTTTTTTTCAAATTATCAAAACTTATAAATTAAAAAATATTTAATTTTTTTAAAATTTTATATAAATTAGAGTAAAAATAATCTATATATTAAAATCAATTTACAAAAATAATTATGTAAATAATTTACATATTAATTTATGAAATTTAATTATAAATTGGTAAAATAAAAATAAAATATTAAACTATTTAAAATCAAATTATATAAAATGATATAAAATAATATTAAAAAGATGCATGCATTAAATATTTTTTAATTTATAAATTTTGATAATTTAAAAAAATTTCATAACTCTTGACTATTAATACATAAAAAATAATGTTAATGTAGTTAACTAAAAATAACAAGTGTGTTAGTGGCCCATTGCCTTGTTTGTGAATAAATGTGAATGATTTCACTTCTTATTAATATACTTTTATTTTTCACTTCATTTAATCGTTTTACACATATCAAGACGGAATGATCAAAATTACTTATTTTAAAAAATAAGAAATTAAAATCACAAATTTAAAATTATAAGAATCAAAATTACAATTTAACCATAAATTTATTAAAACAGTTATAAGAATAAAATGAGATAAAAAATTTACACTCAAACATGCTATTCTTCTATATATATATATAGTAATAACTACATACTTATAAATATAGTAGAGAATAATAAACTTAATCTAGAAATAACGATTTATCATCTTTAAAATAAGTAAATGTATAAAGTAAAAAAGTAAGGATGATCATCATCCTTATTCTAATCTATAATTTCAAAATTATCATTTATTCTCTGACTATCCACTTACTTATTTCTTATTATTATTTAAAGAAAAAATAATTAAGAGTATATAAGAAAAAAATAATTAATACATTTAAAAATCACAAAAAAATCTTATAAAAAGAAATAAACAAAGTTTTAATAAGAACGAAAGAAATAATAATTAATAAATTGCCAACCAAGCATTTATAGGAAAATAAATGAAAAATAAAAACTAATTAATCAGATCACCACAAAAAGAAAAGCGTTTTCTAACACTTAGAATCCGTCGGAAACCTCAAAAATCCTTTGGTAATTTAAAATTTTCGACGAATCAAAATTCATCAGAAAAATGGTTGTAGGAAATTTTAACCAACGGATTTTTGCTGTCCGTTAGAAATTTTCGACGGAAATATTCCATCGAAAATTTCCAACAGACTATATCCGTCCGAAATTTTCTAAGGATACGTCTGTCGGAAATTTCTGACAAAAATATTCCATTGAAAAATCCGCCAGAAATGATATTTTATAAAGAATTATTTATTTCATTTGTTTTTCATTTTTCGGTTTGGAAATTTACAAATGGTTTGGTTTAATTTTAAACACCCCTAAATTTAACATGGCTAGTGTGATATCATATTATGTCAATCTTGTTTCAAACTGATTATGATCCAAACTTGCCTATTGTTCATGCTTCCTTTATAAAGAAGATAAGAGGAATCTTTCTGTCAAAATTATTGAATCCTGGAGTGTTATAAAATAGAAGATTTCGCAAGCAAAAATAACATGATATCTCACTATAAAATTGAATAATATTCCTGTGTATTATGATATGTTATATGTTATAATGTGGTACAGAACATAAATCACTAACCCTTATTTATATTAATACATCATATCATAATCCTAACTAAAACCAATCCTAGGAGATAAAATATGATACTCTAAATTAATTAAAGAAATAATCAAGATACTATTGGAAATTTTGTATATATTCTAACAAATACCTTATCAAGGCTTAATACTGAAGAAGACAGATTTTTAATAAAATGAGCTGTTTCCTTTGAAATACTAAATCCTAAGCGAGCAGCAATTCTAATTGCACGAAGAATACGAGCCGCAGAAAAAAAATGCTGTCAGAGACTTTAAAATGCACAATATACAGAAAAGCAGTATGAAGCAATTGATCATGGAAACTCACCACAATTCTTCAAAGTTAACAGGAATATCCAACCTCAACAATGGTATGATCCATGTGAACATGGCATACCGGAAAACGTTTACCAACTATCTCACACCATGAAAATGTTCTCTGCCACCTACAAATTGAATTGATATTCATCATGCAATTTTAAGATCCAAAGACATTGAGCCCAAAATAGAAGTTTAAGTTTTCAAGTGAGATTGCATAGATTAACTATTTATGAAAAGCCAAATGCCAACGTAAACACATTTGTTGCCCTTTTAAGTGTTATTTAATGAACATAGTAGTTTGATCTATAGCACTGTCCAGTAAACTGTCATTTCATAAATATAATTCATAAAATTTTAAAAACAAAACATAAAATAGAAGTAAGTAACCTCTTTAAGCTCAGCTGAAGTTATAACATCAAAGTCCTATTATAGAATAAAGTTGATAAACTCCCAAGGTTCGTTTTGCACATTAGTTAGATCTTGTTGTGGATGCTTATACAATAATAGAAGCACATTTTACCGGTTATTAGGTGCAACATTATATTTTATAACCTTAAACAGCAAAGCCAATTTATATTTTAATAAATGGAGCAAATTCTTAAATTGGTCTTTCAATGACCATAGTTCCCAAATTAAAACATCCATATATGGCTATATTAGTTTTCCAAAAAAATTTGGTCAACATTAGTCTCTCAAAAATTTAAAACTGTATATCCACCAAAAAATTAAAACATCACCGTAAAAACTAAATTCCAAAAAATAAAATTAATATTCTCATATAAAATTAATCCTTTGTAATTTATATCAGACTTAATTGCAGTGATAGTTAACTTTAAGGAAACTTGGTCACCTTCACCATATTGAAAAGGAATTCAGCAGGGGAGATGGTCATTCTTTTTCATCATGTTTCTGCTTGGTGCTATCAACTCCATCAACAAGAGGCAATGTCTACATAGGAAAAAAAATGAGTAAACAACATTACAGTAAAAAGATCTTGATCCTGTAAAATGCATCCTAGGCACTTTAGATAGTATAGTGTAAGACTGTAAGTGATAACAGATGATATTATGATAAGAAAATCAAGGGAGTTAATGGCTACGTATCCATGGCTTTTTATCAAGAGTTTGTATTTTATACATTAACCTATGCCTAAATTAATTTTAACTTATAGAATAAGCTTAATTCATTTTGGTTTCTCATTCTTGTTCTTGTTAGCTTCAAACTTATCAATTGCTACCTGCAGTTCATCAGTGCCTCCAACAACCCTCATGGTGTAGAAGTAGGCACCAAAGACAAAAGTTGTCAAACCCCCAACAACTACCAAATTCTTTGCCTTAGGTGGAAGGCTCCTATATCCCAAAAGTCCAGCCATCTTGACTAATGGGGAAAAAGGGTTAGCACATTTCACATAATTACAATTACCCTTTGTTGATGCAAGTGCAGAAAACACAAAAGATAAAAAGATAAATAATTCTAAATTGTGATGATGAGGAGAGTGGAAGAAAGTAAAAGGTAGACATTTCCACAAACAGAATGAGGGCAAGGCAGCCCCAACACAATTGAAAGAGGAGTAAAACGAAATATAGAGAGGTGGTCTAATTGTTTCATCAAACAGAAACAGTTTTGATGGGTATTACTCATATTGCTACAAAGAAAACCTTTCAATTAAGTTTCTATGATATGAACCAGACAACATCAGCAATATCAAAATTTTAAGAAATGATGACATAATATGAAATGAAGAAACCAAAGAAAAAGAGAGAGAGAGAGGGAATTTGCATTACCTTATGTTGGAAATAAGGCTTTTTATGTTTAGGAAAAGTGTTTAGGAATATTGAAGACTTTGAATAGAAACTTGATAGGAAGGAGAATTCTTTATGGAGGAGAGAACTTTGTATTTTTGCTTAATACAAATGTGTAGGATTACATTTCTATTTATACTACTCTAAGGAGAACTCTAGACACACTAATTCTAGAGAGTTCTCAACTCTAGAGATCCAAAGAGTATTCTAGAGAATATTACAACTATAAGAAATATCTAGACACTCCAAACACTACAAGAATTCTCTAGAAACATGACCCATAATTACTTAAGCCCAAAATAACTAAGTCCAAGGAACCAAATAATTAATTTAGGCCCAAATCAAGTTTATATTTCAACACCTTATGGAACAGAACAGAACAAATCCTCCAATTCACTTCACTTTGTAAAAGGGATAGTCTCTTAGGAATAGAACAGGACGCACTGCTGTGCACTTTAAATATCAAAATCAAACGACGCAAAATTTTTAGGTGGCGTTTTATTTTATAGCCTCCACGACACCGCCGCCATCGCGAGTGCATGCATGGCGGAGCTCTATGGTCTGAACATGATGGCGGATGGAATCCAAGACGATCCAAGCAACGTCACGCGGTTCGTGATGCTGGTGAGAGAGCCTATCATTCCGCGCACGGACCGTCCTTTCAAGACGAGCATTGTTTTCGCACACGACAAGGGAACTGATGGAAGCTTGCTTGTGGGGCTTCTATGGAGGCTGGATCTTTGAGCTTCAATGAGGTCCTTTAATAGTGATTTTCCACAATGGAGATGCAGCGGAAGACAAAGGAGAAGAGGTGAGAGGAGGCGCCATCCACTAGGGAATAAGCCATGGAAGAAGGAGCTTCACCACCAAGATGAGCCTTGGATAAGAAGCTTGGAAGGATGCTTCAATGGAGGAAAATAAAGAGGGAGAGAAAGAGAGAGGGGGGAGCACGAAATTGAAGGAAGAAAAAGGGAGAGAAGTTTGAACTTTGAGTTGTGTCTCACAAGACTCTCATTCATCAAAGTTACCACAAGTGTTACACATGCTTCTATTTATAGACTAGGTAGCTTCCTTGAGAAGTTTTCTTGAGAAAACTTCCTTGAGAAGCTTCTTTGAGAAAACTTCCTTGAGAAGCTAGAGCTTAGCTACACACACCCCTCTCATAACTAAGCTCACCTCCTTGAGAAGCTTCCTTAAGAAGATTCTTAAAGAAGCTAGAGCTTAGCTACACATACCTCTCTAATAGCTAAGCTCACCTCCTTGAGATGAGAAGCTAGAACTTAGCTACACACCCCCTATAATAGCTAACCTCACCCCCATGACAAAAAACATGAAAATACAAAAAAAAAGTCCTTACTACAAAGACTACTCAAAATGCCCCGAAATACAAGGCTAAAACCCTATACTACTAGATGGCCAAAATACAAGGCCCAAACGAAGGAAAAACCTATTCTAATATTTACAAAGATAAGCGGGCTTATACTTGGCCCATGGGCTCGAAATCTACCCTAAGGCTCATGAGAACCCTAGGGCCTTCCCTTGGATCTCTAGCCCAATCTACTTGGAGTCTTCTACCCAATGCCCTTGCGGGATAGGATTGCATCAGGAACTTCCGTGCTCTTCAAAGTGCTTTCTGTGTTCACATTCCGCAACTTTAGTCTAACGAAGACCGAGTCGCGGCCGCATCAGAACCGTCCAATTAGGCTCGTGGATGACGCAAACGTGGGAACAACGAAGCACTTCTAGTACTTGTTCTATGTTGATTTTGAGGCCTCCGTGGCTAAGGTTAAGACAGTGGAAAAGTGTGAGATGAAGAGAGTGGTGGGAAGGGAAGAAGGGAAGACACTTGGAGGGGAGCTCGAGAGGCTTTAGAGGATAGGGTTTCAGAGAAGAATAAGGTATCGCGTAAGTGGGTAAGAGAGTTTTTAGAAAAAGTGACATTGGTTTTTTAATAACCGATGTTATGTATATTTCATAAACGATTAACATCAGTTTTGTTACAAAACCGATGTTAACATCGTGAAAACATCGATTTTTTCAAAAACTGATGTTAATAAAATCAATTTATTTAAAAAATATCACCGTCTTTTTGTTAACATATTTTTTTATTAAAAACCAATGTTAGAGTAACGATGTTGAAAGTATTTTTTCTAGTAGTGTCCATCAACATCAGATAGCCTCTGTGGCAAGCTACGTGACACTCCAACACATACACTAACCCTCCATGTCAGTCTTGGCATAGGAGCTTGGACGTATCACCCTTAGCAACCAGGCTATCGCTAAGCCCTCCCAGACCGACAGGTTATCGCTAAGCACTTCATTATTTGAATATTAATGATGATATTGCAACTTCTTTGGCATGTACTTAATTATCTATAAGATACACATTATCTATAAGCTACAATTATCTACTAGCTATTATCTATAAGCTAGTAATTATCTATAAGGGTTGTTATCGTAGTAGCCCCTACAAACAAGGACTCAAAGCTTCTACTCCACTCTATAAGTACCAAATTCTATCTCACATTTTTCATCTCTCATTTTCACCTAACTGACATACTTATTTGAGCATCGAAGTCATTTGTTTTGTAGGTCCTCCCTTTTATCCTCCTAATAAAGGGTACTCTCAGTCTGACATGCGAGATTGTGGAACTCATCTTGGCCACGCCCATCCCGACGTCGACCAACTCCAGATTTTGATAAGTACACAACGATTAGAACCATTAAGACATTATATAACAACAAAGGACATCGCAAGGTGGGTCTATTTATTTAAGTTTGAATTAGTTATGAGTTACACATGTGATGTCATTTATCGCAAGATTATGAAAATTTTAATTTACAATTTTTTTGGGTGAATATTTATTATTGGTTAAATTGTAATTTTGGTCCTCTATAATTATAACACTTATTTTGTTTAATTAATTGTATTAACATTATCTTTTATATATCATTAGTCAAAAGTTATTAATTTTTTCAAATTATCAAAGTTTATAAATTAAAAAAATATTTAATATGTAAATATTTTAAATTTTATTTTATATCATTTATATATTTTTATTATGAATAGTTTAGATATTTTTATTATTATTTTTATTTTACCAATTTATAATTAAATTTCAAAAACTAATATGTAAATTATTTTTTTTAAATTTATTTTAATATACAAATTATTTTTACTCTAATTATTTATGAAAAATTATTCATAGACAAGACAATAAATCACTTGTTTTGTTTAGTTAACTATATTAACAATATTTTCTATGTATTATTAGTCAATAGCTATGAATTTTGTTTTTCAAATTATCAAAATTTATAAATTAAAAATATTTAATATATAAATATTTTTAATTTTATGTAAATAATTAGAGTAAAAATAATATGTATTTTAAATCAATTTACAATTTTTTTTAAATAATTTACATTTTAATTTATGAAATTTAATTACAAATTGATAAAATAAAAATAGAAATAAAATATGTAAAGTATTAAAAATAAAAATATTTAAAATGATATAAAATAAAATTAAAAAAATTTTACATATTAAATATTTTTAATTTATAAATTTTGATAATTTGAAAAAAAAATAAGAACTCTTGACTAGTGATACATATTAAATAATTTTAATGTAATTAAGTAAACAAAGTAAATGTGTTAATGGTTTATGGTCTTTTTTATGAATAAAAACTTATGAGTTTAATTCCTATTTAAAAATAAGGGGGCCAAATTCGCGGATTTGAAATTATAGGGGGGACCAAAATTATAATTTAACTTTTATTATTTTATTTTGCAACAAAAACTGTATGATAGTTTTGCAATGTTTTATATATTTAATAAGAGAAAGATGAATATACATCGACAATGTAAAACGTTTTAGTCAGTCCTCCAATGACAACTCATCATGGTAAGTTTGTTAACTTTTAAAATAATGATCTTAAAATAATTTAAACAATAATTTATGATTGAATAAGTGTAAAAATATTTTACACCATTAGTCCATAAACATTAAACTTATTTAATAATTAGCAAAGGACTGGAGGTTGTCACAATTACTCGATCTTGTTCTTGGTACACTTGCAGTATCTTCAACACTAGACATTGTTATGGAAAATTGAGCTATTATCCTACTATTTCAAACATTCGTACCAAACTCTAGAGAAAATGTCATACATTCATGGATCACATGGTTTGTACATTAAACTAAACTGCTACCTCTATCCCTACCTCTTTATTGTCAATTAAATTTCTGTGGGCTACATTATGTAGAGCGGCCATATGATCTAATATTATATTTAATGAATAATTAATTATCTAAGCTAAAATATAATTTTGTTCTTTCTTCTAAATTTTTTGTTATAGTTTGGTTTCTTGAGTTTAAAAGGTTTCATTCTTGTCCCTTTATGAACTACTTGTACTTGGTTTAAAGTATTGAAATGATGGAATAATTAGAATTTTATTAGTGAGTGTACAAGAGACATATATAGAATATAAAGGAATGATAAATTCAAAATTATCTATAACTTCAATTTAAATTCTAACAACTTGTAACTAATTACCCTATCATATCAATAGTCTAATAAATCCCCGCAAGATGGTGATAGGAAAGACAACATCAATCTTTTTTATCAGAAATTTGTAGGGTGAAATTAAATATACAATTTTTGCTGAGAAAGTCAGCACAATGCTCAAAGCCAATAGATGCAAGCCTAATCATTAATTTGATTGTTAAGTTCTTGACTCTATGATAACATATTCAAACAATGAAATAATTATAATTTTAATCACTACTAATTATGAGTGTAACAAACTCAAAATTATCTACTAAATTACCTATAACTTGATTAATGAAAACTAATTATTCTATCATAGGGTAACATAAAGGACGGGGGAGGGAGATTTTAATGGAGGAAAGGAGAAATAACCATTTTCTATCTTGTTTGGTTCAAAAGGGGACGGGGAATATTTTTAGAAATAAATTTACTTTTGTATTCTTATAATTTCAAATTTCAAAACATTATCAGTGTAAATATTTTAATCATTTCAATTGAAATGTTTTAAATTCTCTTTCCCTCATTTGCTCTCCTCCCCTCTTTAAATTTGAATCAAACAATCATAATTTTAAAAAATCCATCCCCTCCCCACCCCTCCATTTCCCTTGAACTAAATATTATATTAAACTATCCCTATTAAATCAAGTTGATCCTTTGTCAGTTTATGACATTAACTTGATCAATGTAATCAATGGCACATGACAACTGGGAGAGATGCCATATCCTTTAAAATTAACGTTATTAGTGCAAAAATATGATGAATGGAGCAATTTGGTCTAACAAACACTTTAAGAAGTTAAATTGAAACTTTTTCTTAACTTCTAGGACCAAACTGAAACCAAAACTTCAAAAGGTGGGAATAAAATTCTATTGTAGCCTATATATTATTATGTATAAAGATAATAGTATTTTTTTAATTTAGTTATTAAAATATATTTCACAAACAATATTAATTAAAAGAAATAATTTTATAAATATGTATTTAAATATAAAATGATTCATAATATTTTACAACAGTCACAGTCGTGGACCGAATTTTGAAAAAATTAATGGATCTTATTATTTTAATAAAGAATTAAATTTCTCATATTATTTTTTAAATCAATATATATTATACTACTATATATATATATATATATATATATATATATATATATATATATATATATATTAAAATGCTTTATTTTTAATTTAGTTATTCAAATATATATCACGAAAAATATTAACTAAATTTAAAAATAATGATTTTGTAAATATATAGTCAAATTTAAAATAATTAAAATATTTAATTCAATTAATAATTAAGCATAAAAATTAAGAGCATAGTTGTTGATGAGGACTTAAACTTTACGGTGACCGTTGATTGGATTTAAACAAAAACAAGCATAATGAGCACAATTATATTTTATAAAGATTTAAATTATATATATAAACATTTTTGTACTTTATATTATGTTTTATAAAAAAATAATTATATGATAAACACTGTATAATTAAAATTTAATTATTTCTTGGTTCATTCTCATACAAATCAAACTGCACATTTTGTTAGAAAGTTATACAACTAAAGTCAATGTTAGAATAAAACACGTGGTTAGAAACTTTTCATTTTGGTTTCGGAAAAAACGTGGTAATTTAGTTTCAATAGGACCACTAGAAATTAAACATTATTTAGGAGTGCATGAATAATTAATATTTAGTGGACCTAAATACTAAATTGGTATTTGACGATATTAAAAAAGTTATTAATACATATTGACAAAATTATAGAAAAATTACTCATTTATTCACAATAGTTATACAAAATTTACTTTTTAGTCATACACTTTAAAATTTATTTAAATTTTGTAACTTTTTTAAAACTTAAACTGTCCTCGTTATTATTATCATAATTAAAAGCACGATGTAAGTATATTCTTATCCTCTCTTATATATTTTATATTCTTCCAAGAGGTTTAGGGATCACTTTTTTTTTTTATCTTGATTTAAATTTTCTTACTCTCTTATATATTTTGCTGTTGTAATTTGAGATAATGAGAATCTCACTCTAAAAAAATCTTACTTAACTAATAATGATCATTTTGTACATATAAGAGATGAAGGATGATCAAACTAAATTTTTTTATGAAGATATGCATCAAATAATTACTATAGTTATGAAACATGTAAAAGTGGACTCGAATGATAATTTTTCATGTAAGAGTTTCAAAGGTATGACTTTAATTACCCTCTCTTCATAGTTTCTTTTCTTTTTTTTTCTAATCCATTCTTGAGTATTAGTATCTATATGACACCATTTTCATAATATTCTTCTGCATATTAGTATCTATTATTTAATTGTATTTTTCTATTGACTTTTATTTGATAAAAATAACGTACTTTTCTTTTTGCATACTTTCTTGGCATACATGTAGGGAGATTAGAAGCTTTAATTGATCACTATTAAATTAGCAGGTGTTTTCTTCCATATTCTTTATTTTTTTATTTGTTCAAATGTTTCTTTTTCTTTTGGCTTAACATTATTTTTTTTCATTTTGCTATTGCAATTTGAGAGAAGAGAACTTCACCCAATATATGTTACTTAATTAGCTTACAATACTGATGTTTTTGTACTCATAAGAGATGGAAGTTCATCATCCAATGAATTTGGCCAAACATAGAAAGTGAGGATCAGGTGCATCACATAATTAACAATTAATATCTTATATATATATATATATATATATATATATATATATATTCTTTTATCGTTTTTCAGTTTATTATTATTCTATCTTTTGTTTTTATCATTATCATTCAACTACTTCATATATGTATTTTTATTTTCCTTTTTGACTATATTTCAAATAAATAATGTATCTATTTTTATCCTTTCTCATTTTTAAAAACAAAAAATCAAGGCTTAAACATGTTTTTGATTCTTGATATATACCCGAATTTTGCGTTTGATCCTTGATCATTTTTTCTTCTTCGAATCGGCTCTATGATATTTGAAAAGTTTTATTTTAGATCTCTACCGTTAGTCAAGTGATGATTTGTTTGTTAAATATTTGATAACACGATTTGTCGCGACTCAGAAACCACCGGTATTTGTTTCAACATCAATATTAAATTCTTTGGCATTTAAAAAACCACTAGAATAAATTAAAGCAAAATCGCGGGGTTGGCGATGGCGGTGATGGCGATCAAGGTTCTGGCGGCTTCGGTGACGCTAGAGATGACGACAGACATCGCCTTCTCAACGGGGCGATGGTTGGCACAAAGGGTTTCTTGTAGTGCTCGGAAGGGACCCTGGGTTGCCAACGACGACCAAAACCCCTCCCTTCGCACCTTCCTCTCCCACCTTGACCATCAAGGCCCTGTCCCTCAAACACCCGCCCCCCTCGTCATTTTCATTCCACAACTCCTCTTTTAGAATGAATTTTTCTTTGAGGAGTGAGGGTGGGGGTTGCATCACTGGCGTAGCATTACCAATTTCTAAATCTCGAAGGTCTCCACAAACCCCCTTTAGCGTCTTCATTGACGTTGGTGTTTTCGATTGGGGTTTGTTTGGGTGAAGTGTAGGATTGTGACTTTGGAGGAGTGAAATAATGGTTTGGGTGAGAGAAGGTGACATGCTATTGGTGTCAATCTATTGATTTTTTTTTGGGAGATTTGTTGATATTAAGTTAATAATACTAATTCCTAAATTATGTTTTTCTGAGTTTTTAATTAACCCACTACAAAAGCATCCACTCCAAAGACATTGAACAAAGATGATGAAACATGAAAGGAGTAGACCAAAGGGGTTCATGATAGGAGGAAGAAAGAGAAGAGGGTGGAAGAGAGAGTAGCAAAAAAGAAGGGTGGAATAAGAGAGAGAAAAAAATTCATTTTAAATTTGATTATAAAAAAAATATTAGCGTTTTTTGAGTCACTACAAACCTCGTTATCAAATATTTAACGGACATGTCATCATTTAACTGATCAGAGAGATCTAAAAAAAACTTTTCCAATACTAAAGAACCGATTCAAAGAAAAAATTTATCAAAGATCAAACACAAAAATTGAGTATATATCATAAATCAAAAACATTATCAAGCCAAAAGTTAATAATTAATTCTACTTTTACTTTATATCTTTAACTTATAATTAATTTTTTAACATGACATGAAAAGACTGTATTATAGATGATAATTAGGTTCGATTAAGTGTGTAATATATATATATATATATATATATATATATATATATATATATATATAATTGATGCAAAAGCCACACATGTATTTTATAAGAAAAAATTATTAAATAGTACATAATTTACAACAGTAATCAAATTTAATATATAAATAAAATAATAATAATAATAATTATTATTTATGATACATAATGCATATTTATTATTCTTTAAGATATGTCTAAATTTATAAGAATAAAAAATTATAATACCTTATAATTGACCATTATGAAAAATATTTATTATTATTGTCATATTTGTAAAGTATTTAATAAAACTTTCACTCGCTAATTTAATCTCAACCATTATTTTTGAAAAAGGTGTCTATAAAATTGTTTATATTTTAAATAAATTGTTAATTTTATTAATTGAATTAATTATTATTGTTGGTAACATTATCTTTCCGAATTCACTAAAAGTGACAAAACAATTAATAACTTATAAAAATTAAAATATAATAATACTAAACAATTAGGACCAATATATAAGTAATAATTATTAAATATATAAATAATCCTAATAATAATTAAATTACATGATCTAAAGTCTCAAATATATAATAATCCTTATAAATGAATAAATTTAAAGATTATGAGAACTAAGAGCGAGGACATGCTCAAAGATTGATTTCTCTAATCTTTTTGTTCTAGTTGTGTGAGATAAATGGAGGGCAGTGACATATCCAGAGTTGATAGTGCAAGAGCCAGTGGTTATAACATATGGAGGAACAACAGCATGGATGTTTTCTCAACATCTGAACGCGAAGATGACGAAGAGGCTCTCAAATGGGCAGCCATAGAGAGACTCCCGACGTATCTTCGCATTCGGAGAAGCATACTCAACAATGAAGATGGGAAAGGGAGAGAAGTTGACATCAAGCAACTAGGCCTGACAGAGAGAAAGTTTCTTATGGAGAGGCTTGTGAAGATAGCAGAAGAAGATAATGAAAGGTTCTTGTTGAAACTCAGGGAAAGAATGGACAGGTTAGAGTCTTTCTTTCTTTTTCTTTTTCTTTTTTTTTTATCAGCGAAAAAAGAGAATATATTAATTATGGTACAAGATATACCCTCCAATATCAGTCTCAGGGAGCAAGTTACAATCAAGGATAGAAGTTCCTAGCTATATGCAGTCAACAATTTTCCAAAAATAACTATACCCTATGGCAAACCCACAACCCAACATTTAACAACAATTACCCCAAAAACATGAAAAACTGAAACAAAACATTCTGAGAGAACCATACTTTTCCACTACACATCCACCCTCCCGAACAGATCGAAGTCTACTATTCAACGCTACAACAAAAAAAGGTGAGAACACAATAGCTTGACTCGAGATACCTTCATGCAGAGAAATAAATTCCTGGACATGATAAGCATTGATTAGCGGAGTAACGAAAAAAGTCGAAATATCCTCTCATCATAGACCTGGCAGAGAGCACAATCTTTTGTATAAGCAAACATATATCCAGATTTCCTGCCTTAAACACACATATTTCTGATAATCCAAATGTTCCACACAACAGCTGCCCATACAACCCACCATTTCTCTTTGTTGATCTTTGACCTTCTGTTGAAAACATACTGCCAGAAGTGCATACGAGGCGATTGTGGTAGAACGGCATAAGCCTCTGTCCAAAAATAACATTGCTTCCATACAGTATCAATGCTTTTACAAAAAAACAGAACATGCGACAATTTTCCCCCCTTCACTATTACAAAAAGGGCAGGTAATCTATTCAACATGATTGTCTAAATAAACACCTTCACTTTTGGTGGAATATGTAACTTCCATACTTGACACATAGTTTCCTTGCCACCCACCTTCAAATCATTTAGAGCTGAATATGCAGTTGCTGCTGTGGAGAACAACCCATCTTTAGACTCTAGCTATGACACCCTCTACCCCATACATATATGTACTAATAAAAGGAAAATAAAATCATAATTAATTAAAAGTTTTTAAAACATATTAAAAAAAATCATTTCAAAAGGATAAAAGACTCACATTCACTTTCTTTTACATCATATTCAAACTTGTCCAAATAGATAATAAAGTCATATCGGCTCAAACAAGGTCATCAAGACTTCATATAATTAATATAGAAACTTATACCCTAATGTCACATCTTATTAGAGTATTGTGTCCCGACGTCTCCTTAAAGCAATTCACCTAGTCATCTGCTCCCCCGAACACAAAGTTCAAGATCATCACAGGATTCAAACACAAACAACACACAGGAAGTGGGTTATCACATTCCTAACTAATGGAGAGAAACAAGATAACATGTAGGTATTAATATCATATAAACAAAATAAAACTTACTTAAACATAACTCATGTCATTTCACCATTTTGTCGCCCAACATCACATCACAACACAACACATCTCATTCATTTTCACAACATTCACGTACTCAAGGATCAAAACACAATATCACCAAGTCAATCAATATCGATCAATACACAAGCGTTATGCAATATATACATTAAGACTCAATACTATATGCAATGTGGTACCATGTCAGTGAAAAATCTCGTCGGGCGCCTAGGAGTACATGACAAGACAAACCACACACTAGTAAGTTAGGTCACTCTCACTAGGTAAAATCATAGGGAGACCAGTCAGGGTCACGCTGTTTTGCGAGAATGCTCCAACCATGTGGGATCGACATAAGCTTAAAGGAGCACTCAAACCGAGTGTATTTACCCCCAAGGCCTACACTTTGAAGAGTCCGTCAGGGTCTCTCCCTCTTGATTCAGGTCCAACCCATAAAACATTTTAGCACACAGACTCTATCTATGAACTGTACAAAACACATGACTCCTCAATTATTCTCAAAATAGTTTTATCTCGTTGCGCTTGTGATTAAACTCGTCGGGTCCCCATAGTGATTCCCATCACAATACTCGTCGCCCTTAAAGGGTCTTATTATTAACTCGTTGCCCTTGAAAGGTCTTATAGTCGTGTGATTGTACAATTCATAGCTCACAACTCAATGCACACAACATCTCAATGCACTAATATATTACAAGTCAATACATACTCAATTTATCATATATATTCGGTTTCAATCACAATGGTATAATCCTAAAATAGCATGTTGTCACACCTCATGAATCATACACACTTTACCTATGAACTATGCAATACACACAACTACTCAATTGTTTTCAAAATCATTTTAACTCGTTGTGCTTGTGATTAAACTCGCCGGGTTCCTACAATGGATCCCATAACAATACTCGTCGCTCTTAAAAGATCTTACAATTGTGTGATTGAGTAGTTCATAGCTCACAACTAAATACATACATCTCATTTCAATACACATGTATTTCATCATTCATCACAGGTTCAATTTATCACATACTCACAATTTGAATCACCATTTCATAATCTCAAGATAACAATTTATATAAAAGGTTTATCACAACATGGGGAGTAAAACCCCTCAAATAATTTCACATAATTATATCAAAATCATGGGTCAAAACACAAAAACATCAAGAGCACTCAAGTTTATCAATTAATTCTAATCAGAACATCAATTGGTACATAAAACACAACAATATTGTATTTATAATCGTAAAGGAAAAATTGTAATTCAATAAATATCCCAAAATAAACTCCAATTTAATCCTCTAAGGATCCCTACACATGTTCATTCTAACCCCAATTGCGATAAACTCATCCCTTACCTCTAAGCGGCTCACGTGTGTATTGTGACAACAATAGCGGCATCTCTAGCGGTTTCCTGAGATTCCTCAAGTCCCTCTGACTGCTCTGATAGGGTTTCCAAATGTTAGAGAGAAGGAGAAAGGATTGAAGCCTCCATTCCATGGTCCTATTTGTAATGCATCTTTCTCCCTCCACAGACATTATTTTGCAAATCCCAATGGTGAAGACGTGCGGAAAAGAATCTCGAACCACATATCAAAATTTCACGACAGTTTTGGGTTTCTGCGAGAAAAGAAAAAACTATAATGTAAAGGGTATTTCTCTCAGCTTCGACATCTTTTTGTAATTCCCAACGGAGAGAATGTTCGAAATTGAGTTGCAAACTTGGTGCTTAAATTTCACGACGATCCAACGGTGAATGAGTCCGAGATCATCATTCTGGGACAAGTTTGGTGGTATGCGGGAAAAGAAAGGATTTTGAGAGGAGAGAGGAAAACGAAAGTGAGAGGGAGAGAAACCGCACAGACTGCTGTCAGTTTGAAAAATGACCTAGCATGTCTATTTATAGCTAGGTACTCTTAGTCTATTATTTACTCTATTTTTTATTACTTTATAAACAAACACTCTATTTTATTTCCTATCAAATGAATAAATCAAATATCATTTTTATTTTCCTTCAAACCATTATTTTAATAAAGTTATTTCTCCTTATTTATTTAATTACAAAAATCTCATCTTTTTTTTTTCTTCTAAAACTCTATTTATTTTAAATGAAAAACCTTTTTAATTTAATTCACGAAAAATGGGATGGTACACTAGCAAAATCCACTTGTCACTCCTTTCCTTACTTAAGGTAATATTAGTCATAACGGTACTAAATTTTTTGTAAAGATTCCTTCTCCTGTCAAAATATCAAGAGGCCAGAAAATATTTTACAGTATGATAAGAGCTTTTGTTTTTTTGGAAAAACCTATTTGCCTTCTATGACCTTTCTTTCTTAAATAGATAGCAAAATATATGTTTTTCAAGGAGATGAGAGATTACAGGAGTTATACAAGGAATGGAGGGATTATAGGAGATTCCCTACTATCGGAGATATATAGGGAAGGGAGAGATTATCAGAGATTTTCTAACAGATATAAACCTATTAAAATGGATAATAAATTACATTAATATACATTAACACCCCCCTTCAAATTGATGCTGGTAGGTCAACCAACAACAATTTGTCAACAAGAAACTGATGACGCTGTCTAGTCATAACTTTGGTAAAGATATCAACCACTTGAAGATCTGTGGAGATGTAAGGAAGTGAGATAACTTTACTGGTCAAGGCTTCCTTAATATAATGACAATCAACCTCAATATGCTTGGTTCGTTCGTGAAACACGGGATTTGCAGCAATCTAAATAGCACTTGTATTATCAGTATGAAGAGGGGTAAAGTTAGGCTGTGAAAATCCAAGCTCCTCCAAAAGACTGTGTAACAACATAATTTCAGAACAAGCAGAAGACATTGAATGATATTCAGCCTCAATAGAAGATTTAGAAACACGATCATGCTTCTTAGATTTCCAAGAAATGAGGGCATCGCTGAGAAACATACACCAACCTGTAGTAGATCGACAGGTATCCGGACACCCTGCCCAATCAGCATCACTATATGCCATAAGCTGTAAAGGTGAGCCTCAAGGAAGGAATAACCCATGTGTAGGGGACCTTATAAGATAGCGGATAATGCGACGAACAACAACAAAATGAAGATGTCAAGGAGAAGACATAAACTAGCTGACTTGGTGAACAACATACGATATGTCAGGTCGAGTTGTCATTAGGTAGCTAAGACTTCCTACCAAACACCGATAGAGAGTTGGATCAGCCAAAAGATCCCCTTCATCTTTCCTGTATTTGATGTTTACTTCCATAGGAGTATCAACTGAAGTAGTGCCTTCCAAATCAGCCAAAGTTATCAAATCTTGAATGTACTTATGCTGGTTTAAAAATATGCCATTGGATCGATGATGTACCTGCAATCCTAAAAAATATGTGAGTTGGCCAAGATCTTTCATGTGGAATGTTGCATGTAGCACGACTTGAAGCTTAGTAATCAACCCATTATTAGTTCTCGTAATGATTAGATCATCCACATAAACCAAGATGAGAACTATACCCGAGGGAGACTTGTGGAAGAAGAGAGAATAATCATATTGACTTTGTGTGAAGGAGAAATTAAGAAGCGTTGTACGAAACTTCTCAAACCAAGCTAGAGGAGCTTGTTTAAGCCCATACATAGAACGTTGTAGTTTACAAACATCATTAGGAAAGTAAGTAGTCATTCCAGATGGAAGCTTCATGTAGATTTCTTCTTTGAGATCACCGTGAAGAAAGACATTCTTCACATCCATTTGATGCAACGGCTAAGATTTAGAAGCAGCAATGGCGATGATGGTCTGAACGGTAGTCATCTTGGCAACAGGAGCAAATGTCTCCTTAGAATCAACCCCATGTTCCTGTTTATTACCAAGGGCTACTAATTGAGCTTTTCAGCGGTCCAAAGAGCCATCAGAATGAAGCTTAATAGAGAAAACCCATTTACTTCCAATAGGTTTGACCGTGGGAGGGCAAGAAACAATGTCCCAAGTGTGATTCTCTTGAAGTGCTTGTAGTTCTTCTTGTATTGCTTGTTTCCAACATTCATGTTCCATAGCCTGTGTGTAACAAGAGGGAATACAAATAGAAGACAAGGTAGCTAATAGAGATACATGTGTATAAAAACCATACCAATCAAGGGGTTTAGACAGTCGAGTGGACCGGCGAAGAGGTATGACAGGAGTGACAAGATCTAGTGTCGAGGTAGAATCATAAAGGGAGCTAGGATCAGTTGGACGACGTCTTTCATACACAAAACGAGGCTTGAACCGTTCCATAATTGTGGAAGAATCTGAAAAGTGTGGCATATGAGATAAAGAGGAAGATGGTGGGTCAATAAATGATGGAAAGAAATATTGATTTTCAAAGAAAACCATATTCCTAGGGATTCTAATACGACGAGACTGTGGATCATAACAAACATACCCTTTTTGAGTAATAGCATATCCTAGAAAAGCACACTTAACAAATTGGGTAGTAAATTTGTTATGTTCATGAGCAGGAATCATGAAGGGAACTAGGATCAGTTGGACGACGTCTTTCATACACAAAACAAGGCTTGAACCGTTCCACAATTGTGGAAGAATTTGAAAAGTGTGGCATAGGAGATAAAGAGGAAGATGGTGGGTCAATAAATGATGGAAAGAAATATTGATTTTCAAAGAAAACCACATTCTTGGAGATTCTAATACGACGAGACTGTGGATCATAACAAGCATACCCTTTTTGAGTAATAACATATCCTAGAAAAGCACACTTAACAGATTGGGTAGTAAATTTGTTACGCTCATGAGCAGGAATCATGAAGGGAACTAGGATCAGTTGGACGACGTCTTTCATACACAAAATGAGGCTTGAACAGTTCCACAATTGTGGAAGAATCTGAAAAGTGTGGCATAGGAGATAAAAAGGACGATGGTGGGTCAATAAACGATGGAAAAAAATATAGATTTTCAAAGAAAACCACATTCCTGGAGATTCTAATGCGACGAGACTGTAGATCATAACAAGCATACCCTTTTTGAGTAATAACATATCCTAGAAAAGCACACTTAACAGATTGGGTAGTAAATTTGTTACATTCATGAGTAGGAATCATGAAGGGAACTAGGATCAGCTGGACGACGTCTTTCATACACAAAATGAGGCTTGAACCGTTCCACAATTGTGGAAGAATCTGAAAAGTGTGGCATAGGAGATAAAGAGGAAGATGGTGGGTCAATAAACGATGGAAAAAAAATATAGATTTTCAAAGAAAACCACATTCCTGGAGATTCTAATATGACGAGACTGTGGATCATAACAAGCATACCCTTTTTGAGTAATAGCATATCCTAGAAAAGCACACTTAACAGATTGGGTAGTAAATTTGTTACGTTCATGAGCAGGAATCATGAAGGGAACTAGGATCAGCTGAACGATGTCTTTCATACACAAAACAAGGCTTGAACTGTTCCACAATTGTGGAAGAATCTGAAAAGTGTGGCATAGGAGATAAAGAGGAAGATGGTGGGTCAATAAATGATGGAAAGAAATATTGATTTTCAAAGAAAACCACATTCCTGGAGATTCTAATACGACGAGACTGTGGATCATAACAAGCATACCTTTTTTGAGTAATAACATATCCTAGAAAAACACACTTAACAGATCGGGTAGTAAATTTGTTATGTTCATAAGCAGGAAGATGCACAAAATGAACACAACTAAAAGTATGAAGATCAAAGTATGAAGGAGAATGCCTAAACAACTTAAAAAAAGGAGAAACATTTTGTAATGTAGGAGAAAGTAATCGATTTATTAAATGAACAACAGTAGAAAGTGCTTCACACCAAAAACGAGGAGGAACAGATGATTCAAGCAAAAGTGTTCTTACTATGTCAAGAAGGTGAGGATTCTTTCTTTCGGCAACACCATTTTGCCCCAGTGTGGATGGACAAGAACGCTAAGATATGATCCCTTGATTTTGAAGAAAACTTTGAAATTCATGAGACATATATTCTCCTCCAGAATCAGATCTTAAAATTTTTTATGTGGACAGAGAATTATGTCTCAATAAAAGTGCGACAAAACTTAGAAAAACAGAGAAAAATTCTGCCTTAGATCGAAGAAAGTATACCCAAGTAAATCGACTGTAGTCATCTATGAAAGTAACAAAATACTTATAACATGCATGAGAAACAATAATGGTAAAACAATGGGTTGCATGAGATGCATTATTTGGAAATGGTAAAACTTTACTTTTGCTAAGTTTGCATGTAATACAATCAAAAGGAATAGAAATTTTTTTATTGCCCAATGAACCAGATTTTAACAAGGTATTAAGTACATGAGAATTTGGATGCCCTAAACAATTATGCAACATTTTATTTATTTGTCTATCATCAATGCAGACTAGAGAAAGTAAAGGAAAAGTGAGACAAATTGTGGAAGAAGATAAGTGTAGCGGAAAAAGTCATCCCACTTTAGGTCCCTTCAGGATTATCTTCCCGGACACTTGATCCTGCACAGTACAACCAAAACAAGAAAATTGGACATTATAATCATGATCAACCAATTGGCCATCAGAAATAAGATTTGTGGAAAGATTGGGAGACACAAGAACATTAGTCAAGGAAGGGGAAATATCACCAATAGCACTGATAGGCAAAAAGTTGCCATCAACTATGTGAATTTTATGATTTCAATTATAGTTTTGCACATTGGAAAGAGACATATGGTCAGAAGCTCCAGAATCAAGGTACCAAGGTTTAGAAGAAAAATTAGGATGACCTGTGAGCCCAAATGCAGAAAGAATAATCTATTGTACCATTTCAGGAGGAAGTGTGTTTGCAGGTGGTGTAGGAACAAAAGTTGAAATAGGCAATGTAGTAGAGTTGGAGGCACCAACAGAGACATGATAAACAATTCCTTATTTCCTTTCAGGTTGAATCGGGCAAGCTGTGATGATATGCCCTCGCTGCTTGCAGTAATTACAAAATTTTTGTGGGCAATCCTTTGCAATATGACCAAATCCTTTATAGTTGTAGCATTGGACAAAATGAATATCTCTGCTCTTATTCCTTCCTTGTGCTACATATGCCACATTAATAGGAGCACTAGTATTGGTTTTGTGTTCCATAGCTGCTTGAGTTGTTATGCATTGTTCCTCTTGAAAGAGTTAATTCACTCAAGCAAGCATCCAAAGTTGGTACTGGGTTGCGGTTCATCAGATTAGAACGAGTGACTTCAAATTTAGATCGCAACTTCATCAAGAATTGGTCTCTCTTGTTGGTTTCGTGCATTTTTTGGACAACAAAGAGGGCTTCCTCAGAGATTCCAGCATAAATAATGTTTGAATATTCAGTCCAAAAGATTTTGAAAACCAGAAAAATATTCCTCAATTGAGAGACTCCCTTGTGTAAAATTAGCCATCTCATATTCCAATTGAAATCTCCTAGCTGTGTTCTCTTGATTATAAACCTTTTTTTAAATAATCCCACATTTCCTTAGTAGTTTTATAAGGCCTCAGATTAAGGATAAAGTGAGCCTCAATTGAGCTAAGTATCCAGGTCATGATTTGAGCATCTTTGATTTCCCATTTTGCCAAATCCTCTGGACTAGTAGGTGCTGGTTTTTTCCATCAATATGACCCCATAAATCTTTCCCTTTGACAAATAATTTGAATTGAAACTCCCAAGCAGAATACTTTTTTCCATTGAACCGAACAAGAAAGGAATCAGACTTTTCATAAGACATGATGGATTAATAAGGTTCAACAATTGAAGTAATGACAGAGCACAACAATAAAATCAGAAACCTATGAAAATGCACAAACAGAAGGCATAAGACTTTAAAACAAAACCTGATTGCAAATCACTTTGCTTGCTCTAGATCTCCCAGGAAGATAAGTCACAAAGACACCCACAAGATCACAAGACAAGAATAAAGTTTTCTATGGACCAGAACACAAGAGTTGACCACGATTCAGAGAGTTATGGCTCTGATACCATGTCAAAATATCAAGAGACCAAAAAACATTTTACCGTATGATAAGAGCTTTTGTTTTTTGGAAAAACCTATTTTCCTTCTACGACCTTTCTTTCTTAAATAGACAACAAAATATATGTTTTTCAAGAAGATGAGAGATTACAAGAATTATACAGGGAAGGAAGGGATTATAGGAGATTCCCTATTGTCAAAGATATATAGGAAAGGGAGGGATTATCAGAGATTTTTTAACAGATATAGACCTATTAAAATGGGTAATAAATTACATTGATATACATTAACATCTTCCACTCAAACCAAGGCAATCTCCACAAAAGTTCCCACCTCCACATATCACCACCCCAAACTCCCATATTCCCAATTATTTCCTCTTTTTGCTCAGAATTCATGAAGATTTCAGGGAAAGATGATGCTAATGGCTCTTCCCCTAACCAACTATCATGCCAAAAATTAATTCGACCACCATTGCCCACCTTCCATCTAGACCTTATTCATAGTGATTTGTGTGATTTGCATGCTACTCCATCATTAGGTCATAAAAATATCTTGTTACTTTTATTGATGATGCATCAAGGTATTGTTATGTATATTTATTAAATACAAAATATGAAGCTCTTGATAAATTTAAAATTTATAAGAAGAAAGAGGTAGAACTTCATCAAAATGGGCTAATCAAAACTCTTCGTACGGATAGGGGAAGTGAGTATTATGATCCGGTTTATTTTCAATCTACTGGAATAATACATCAAACTATAGCTCCCTATACACCACAACAGAATGGTGTAACCGAAAGGAAGAATAGAACCTTGAAAGAAATGGTGAATTCTATGTTATCTTATTCGGGTTAAAGTGAAGGATTTTGGGGTGAGGCTATGTTGATAGCCTGTTACTTGTTGAACCGAATTCCTAACAAAAGGAATAAGGTTACCCCATATGAACTTTGGCTAGGGCATATAGTCAAGTATATAATGGGAAGTCTAGACACTTGGGTGTTAGACACAACATGGTTCGGGAGTTAATCATGCATGGTGTGATATCAATGGAGTTTGTGAGAACTCAGCATAATTTGGCCGATCATTTAACCAAAGGGTTAAGTAGAGATCTCGTGAAAAGGTCAGCTATGGGATTAGGATTAAAGTCCATCTGAAATCTCTTATGTTAAGATACCCAATTCCCATCTAATATGACATTAGGTGCTGAATTCAATGTGGAAAGCTTAACATGTAGAGATTGGAACACATCATCGAAAGTATCCCAAAAGGAATGTGTTCGGTTCTGTAAGTTAAGGAGGTTGAAGTATAACTTCTCAATGGTTCTTTTGAAAAATTGCATTTGCAGGTGCAAGAAAGAAAAGAACTACCTATATAAGCATGAAGTTTAGCCGCTTCAAGAAGCTGGGACTTGGCTTTGACGTGCTTATGAAGGATAGGGACACAGGCTAGTAAACTAGTGTCGAGCAAGAGTAATGTTATAAACTATTGTGCAGATTATATTCATGTATTCATTATGAATAGAAAGGGTTCAATCCTTAGTGACACCCTGATATTCGAATATTTGAAACGTGTAATTTGCTAAGATGAAATTCAATCGTCACGATATTTCATCTATGCAGTAGTTTGTTGTATGTTATGACTTTGGTGATTTGATCGGTAATTACACTAAAATGGGGGAGGTTTGTTGGACATTTTAGTGTAATTGATCTCTTTATTATGTTAAAATAAGAGTGTACGCTTATTTTAATGTAATAACGAGATGTTCGGTTTATGCAAATTTTGGAAGTTACATGGAAGTTACTAAAACTTCCATCAACGGTTGGAAGTTACTAAAACTTCCATCAACGACAGTTTTTAAAAAAGAAATAACTTCCATTAACCGCCAAAAACCACCTGTTCTTTGATCATAAATAATCATTCTGGTTCAGAAAGCATAACGGGTGACAAAACATACAAGACCAAAACAAAACTCTTGAATTATAATCTTCTGATTTTATCCGATTGAACAATTTTGGTTGAACCCCGAAATTTGATTCAATCTGAAAGTGTTATACACGACTTCAGATTTATCCAGTATCATCTCGATTTTCAAATTAACCAACAAAAACTATCTTCCTTATTAATTCCATTATTTTTTTAAATCGTGATGTTTTGACATTTTTTCATTACTTTTTCTTCACGTGCCTATACCTATACTTTATCTCACATTCATACTTTTTTTTTTCTTTTTGGGCTATTTAAAAAAAAAATCTCACATTCATAATGTAGCGCAAGTGTTACATTTTGACATATATTTTTATACCCTTTATTCACATCTCTTTACCTGTACTTTATATTACATTCATACTTTTCTTTCTTTTAGGGTTAGAAACAACAAAATATTGACTTTTTGATTTTTTTGCCAATATTTTGTCAGGTATAACGCAAGTATGAATAAATGTTGTATGTATGAGAAATGTTAATTTCACACGTTTTGTCTTTCCTTTTAAGATACTACTAGTCGGTAACCCGTGCATACGCATGGGTCATTTCGCTAAATGATTTTCAATGAAAGAATTAAAAAAAATGTACTTTAAAAAAAGTAAAAAGACTAACATTCATATATTATTATTATTATCATCATCATCATCATCATCATGTAGGCTTTGGGTTCCTTAAAAAAAGGATGCACTTTGGGACTTTATTCTTCAATATTGTCCTGTGAATCCTATTGTTGCAATCCTTGCATGGGTAAAGCACCATCACCTTCAGCACTGTCGTTGCTACTGCATGCTATCCCAAAAATCAAACCACAAAAAAGTAGATAAAAAAAAGTAAAAGAACCGTAATCAAAATTGCAAAAAATAGAATGAAGATCAGAAGAGAACTCTATCAAAAACATTGCGTCCGCCAAAGATGCAACACACTTGTTGGGAACAACAATCGTGGCTATTTATTTACGAAAACATAATTAAAATATCAAAATAACAAAAGCAGAAGATGGATGAAAGTCGGAGAAAGAAAAGATTAACGAAAAGAGAGAGTAATAAGGAAGAAAAAGAGATAAATGGAAGAAGAGAAGATTCAGATTTGAGCCAGATTATTAAGCAAAATTAAATGGGAAGTTGAAATCCGTCAATTGGAGAATGACATACACCAGGAACCTCAAAGAAAAATATCTCAATGTTCACTCTTGGCATTACAACATAAAAAAGAGCCTTGAGCTAGAGCATACATAATAATAATAATAATAATAATAATAACAACAACAACAACAACAATAAAATTAAATAGAATCCTAATCCAGCTTCCTGCAACAACAATAAATTTTATGATTTAAAATGTAAAATTACAGTATGATATAAACGGTATAAATAGCAGCATACTTTTGGAGGCTCCAATAATTGTTAATAATAATAATAATAATAAATGATTTCAGGTATGGGCACAACAGGTACATCTCTTTCGTTAGATAGTTTGTTGCAAGAAGTTGGATTAGGATTCTATTTAATTTTATTGTTGTTGTTGTTATTATTATTATTATCATTATTATTTTTTATTATTATAATAATTATTGTTATTAATTTTTATTTTATATGATGTACTTGTTGTACATGAACATTTTTGTTTTTGTAATTATAATAATAATAATAATAATAATAAAAAATAATAATGATAATAATAATAATAATATAAATGTTTTTTTTTAACAAAGTTTGTTATCTTCTTGGCTCTTTCTCTCTCTAGGAATTGCCGCTGCCTATTTCTAAACCAAAGAATTGAACAAATAATAAAAATAATTTTAACATTTATAATTTAAATGTTTACAACTAACAGAAATTAGGCAATTGCAGATCAATACGCAGCGAGTGTAACAAAGTATGAAAATTTTATTTTAAAAAAATTCAAGTTAAAAATGAGAGGAACACTAACATCTTCAAATCCCATGGTTGCCGTGACTTACTGATGGTGGAGAGAAGAGATCACAAAAGCAAATGACGAACGAAAAAAATGAGAATAGCATGACTGCAATTGTAAAGAAGAAAATGAAACACGAATTGATAAGAATGAAGAAAGAAGAGATAAATCCATAGCAGAATAGCATGAAATTTGAAGTTGAAGTACCTCTCAAATAGCTTGAACCTTCCATCAAAATAATAATAATCATAATAATAATAAACATGCATAAAACAAAGCACAAAGAAAGAAACTTGGCGGCTGGATGTTTTTTCGTGGATCATGTTGCGAGCAGGAAAATCAGAAAGGAAAAAAAAGGAAAGATTAATAATGAAGGAAAAATATGAAACAAACTAAATAATAATAATAATACCTACAGTAAAATGTAACTTAATCTCCATGGCTAAAATCGTTGTCCGCGAGAAACTGTTACGAAGGTTGAACAATATATTTGTCACCAATGCCAGTGTTTAGTGTAGTCAATCACATCTGCTTAGAAAAAGAAGATAATAAATCTAAAATTGTCCCGCAAAAACGTACACCATATTTTATTCTATAATGATTAATATGCAAATTAGAAATTACATACTAACACATCAGATGAAGCTTGTCCACTCAATATTTCTTCAAATATAGTAAGTCATATACACGTTTAGGAATTTCAAGAAGCTCATGTTTTTTAGTTGTACATCCACTCAATAAAACATCAATTTATTTTCTTTCCTAATTCTTTTTATTTATTTTCTGATTAGAAAACAAATAAGAAACTATAGGAGAACAAAGCTTACATAATAATAATAATAATAATAATAATAATAATAATAATAATAATAATAAAACAAATCACACAAAAAGAAACTTGATCGTTGAATGTAATCAAATGTAATAATGACAAAAATATGATACAATGATTCAACAATTAATTACGTGTATATTAATATTTAATGAATTGTTATATATAGTAATCAAATATTATATGTTAAAAAATGTAATGAAAGCCATAATTTCTTGATGTTGAATCATTGTATGTTAAGATGATTTGATTGGATAACAATTAAAATAATTAAAAAAATTCAATTGGAATAATATGTTTACTATTACTATTAGCATTAACATTGAATAAATTAAATAAATATTAATTGAATAGTTAAAGTATTATATATTAACCTTAATGATACGATAATTCAAATTCAAATTAGAAATTTAAAAATCTTGCATGATTTCAGTTTCAATTTTATAGACACAGTAAGGAAAAACATGAAACAAATAACTATAACTAAATAATAATAATAGCCATAATCCATCTAAAAAAATTGTCATTCTACGGGAATATGTTGTAGTCACTACTAATGGCACATGTTGTCCTATCATATTGTTCCCATTTTTCTTTGTACTCTTTCTTAATTTTTGTTATTTTTTTTGTTTTGATTAATTATTGTTATCATTATTATTAATCTCCATTCCTTTCTCAGGACCACACTCTTCCATTCCACCCCTCCCCTGCAACATAAACGCCGCAATCATTGGGACTCCGTTAGTTTCTCTCAATTCCCTACGCTTTATCTTTTTGTCATTTGATTCAACAACTTCTCTTGATTTATATCAATTTTTGTCTCTTTTAATTATGGATCTACATTATACAACTCATTCATTTCACCAACAAATAATATAATATGCTATTACTATAAGCGAAGAATAGGTTGTTTATTTTACAAAAGTGAGAATAAAAAAATGCATAATCTCGAGCAGAAAAAATTGAGTAAGAATCAATGACTTATTTGTCATATAAGAATAACAAAAAACAAATAGTTTCCAATCATTGGTTGATGGAAGAGCTACAGTAACTTCAATTTTGTGAATATTGAAGCAAGAATCCTATCCTTGCCGGAATGTGAGAGCCTAAAAATTGATATACCCAAAGTGAAAATAAAAAAATGTAGAATCTTAGAAAAATAAACATTAAAACACAAAAAAAAAAAAGAATGTTGTTTTAATTAATATAATTTCTTATTTTCATCAAGCAAGAGCTATGAACAGATTGCTACTTGAGAAATTCTTCTTCCACCATCTTAATAACTATGCATGCAGCTCATCAATAACACTTGATCAAGACACAGGGTTCCACATCTCTGACTCTGAAATGCTAACAAAAATTTCCAAAAAAAATATTACATCATCACACTTGATCAAGAAGGAGAAAAAACATAATAAAATAGAATCTATCAATAAAGTCACAACTGCATGAAATTTGAATTCCAAAAAAAATAAAAAATATGTGAAATTAAAAAAATTATCAGACACAAATAATACATGAATATAGAATGAAGTGGGGGGGGGGGGGGAATTGTAACAATGAGAATTAGGTATTAATCAAATTTTTAAGAAAATAATATATTATTTTAAATACTTTTCTATAGAATCAGTCTTTTTTTTTTTTAAAAAAAAAGAGAAAGTTTGTTTTTTTATGATGATAAACAAATAGTATAAATAAATAAATTAACTTTTTTCTTAAATGTTTTAAAAATAATTGATGCAACATAATTTGGGAATTATTTTTCTTATTATGTAACTACTTTTTTTTAGTACATGCAAAGGATCACATAGGAAGTGTTGTAAGGTTTGCTATGGTGGTGTTTCACGGGTTCCAATTTATGTTCCTGTTCCAGGTTTTCATTTTTCATTCCAAAAACAGAGATGTACAATTAAAACATTATTAAAGAAACTTTCTGCAGATTCTATTGTGAGTTCATTTGAATCACACCTCAGAGTCTGAAAAAGTTCCTCAAGTGGCACGATTTCCTGCAAAGAGATTAAATGGAAAAAAGAAAAAAAAAACAAAATAGAACCATAATCCACACAAAAATTGAGGAAATTTGTCAAAAAACAAAACAGAACTTAAAACTTTCAACACCAGGAACATAAAAACAAAACCCAGAAACACTCATCAATCCCATGCTTACTACTCCTATTTTTCAACTGCAAAAAAAAAGGTAGACATGAATGATATGGCGGCAAGAAACACATCACCAACCAGTGAAGCAAAACGTAGTAATGTCTTGGAACATAATACCTATTGTAGCAAAAAAATAAAGTAAAAAACATTAGCTACCAAGCTGCAGTGAAAATGTTCATATCCTTTTTATTGTTATGCTAGAAAAAAAACAACAACAACAACATTTTTTTCCTTATTGTTTTTTTTTACCTGCAACAACAGAAAGCAATAGAGTAGTAATGTCTTGGAACATAATACCTGTTGTAGCAAAAAATAAAATAAAAAACATTAGAAAAACAAACATGCATGAGAACGAAAACCAAACATCCATGAGAACATAAAAAACACTAAACAAACAACCATGAATTACCAGGAAAACATCAATAACAGGAAGCAAAAGTTAAAACTTCTCCACTCAACAAAAAATGGACAACAGCAAAGGGACCAAAAACACAGAAAAATGAAAAGTTAACATGCATGAGAACAAAAATAAAACATGCATGAGAATAGCAGGGAAAGAAAAAAAAACTAATACTGTCAACAAATCATTTCCTTACACCTTCAATGCAAAAGGAAAACCATCTTGGCCCTTTAACAAATGGGAATGGAGGCTCCTAAAATTACCCTCAGAACCTGATCAAGCAAAAAAAAAAAAAAAAACTCGTACTGTCAACAAATCTAAAAGAACCTGAAGAAGCAGAAAAATAAAAAAAAAAAATCCGAAGAAGAAGAATGCTAGAAATACCTTGGCAGCTCTGGTTGTAGCTCTAGACCAACGGGAAATGGCAGTTGAGGGAAATAAAAACAAAAAAAAAATGTGAAATTTAAAGGAAAAGATCCATATAAGTGTGAGGAAATTCGGAGACACGTTCCATCTCCATGATTTAGAGAACCACGAAAACTTCAAAAAGATTTGAAGGAAAAGATTCAGAAATAGAAAGATAAAAGATAAAAGAAAAAGAGGAGAAGATTGAGGAAGAGAAAGAGAAAGAGGGAGAAAGAGAAGATTGAGGAATAGAGAGTAATGTGGAGAAGATTGAGAAAGAGAAAGAGAAGATTGAGGAAGGGAGAGTAACGTGGGAAAGATTCAGGAAGAGAGAGAAGAGTTTCGATTATTAAGTGAAATTAAATGGGGAGTTGAAATCCGCCAATCAGGGAATAACATATGTTCAAAATTGCACATGCAACGCGACACGTGGCGGGGGCAACAGAAAAAAGTGCAAAAAAATAAAGGAGCAAAATGACCAAAAAATCGAAAAAAGTAACATGTGTCGCAATTCTAGATAGGAGCACAATAGACTTTTCCAGCTACTTCTTTTTTATAGTATATAGATACTCTCTTATAGATAAATGACGAGAGGGATTTATCAAGGTGTGAGAGGTTCACCCAATTTTATAATTTATAACAAATTTTAGACAATAATAAAAAAAGTGTGTTAGAGAATAGCATTTCTGGTTATCCTAAAATAGTTTTAAATGAGCTTTTTTTTTTTATTGTTGCATCAGTTCACGCTCGTACATAAATTTCATTAGGTTAATTATGAAAGCCCTAATGCTTAATTTAGGTGTTTTTGTTATAGTGGAACAATATTTCTACGTATAAATAAAAGAATGATCTTACGTAAGTAATGAAAACCATGGCGAAAAAACAATTTTCTCATATAGGTAGAACAATATAGAAAATTAGAAAACTATTCTTCCTAATTAATTCCATTAATTTTGTTAAATCGTGGTATTTTTACATTTTTCGTTACCCTCTATTCACAAGTTTATACCTATACTTTATATCACATTCATACTTCTTTTTTTTCTTTTTGGGCTAGTTACAATAAAATCTCGGCCTTTTCAATTTTTTTGCCGGATTTAACATGAGTGTTATATTTTGACACATATTTTCATTACTCCTTGTTCACGTAAACTCTTTACTTGTACTTCATAATACATTCATACTTCTTTTTTTAGGGCTAGTAACAGCAAAATATCGACTTTTTTTTTTTTGCCAATTATTTGGTCAGGTGTAACGCAAGTGTTAATAAATGTCGTATATATGAATAATGTTAATTTCACACGTTTTGACATTCTTTTTAAGATACTATACTCTCTTATAAATTAAAAGTTATAAAATTACAGTGAGATTCATCAAGGTATGAGGTCCAAACAATTTTATAATTTCTAACAAATTTTAGACGATAATAAAAAAGTGTGTTAGAGAAAATATATTCAAAATATATCACTAGCGTTTCAGGTAATCCTTAAATAGTTTTAAATAAACATTTCTTTAACTCTTACATTTTAGTTCACTATCTTATGAAAATTTCATTAGGTTTAATATGCAAGCCTTAATGCTTAATTCAGTTGTTTGTTTTTATAGTGGAATTATATTCTTGCATTTAAAAAAAGGAGTGGTCTTCAGAAAGTAATGAAAACCAAAGTGAAAAATATATAATTTTCTCATATAACTAGAAAAATATAGAAAAATAAAAAACTATTCTTCCTTTTTAATTCCATTAATTTTTTTAAATCGTGATATTTTGACATTTTTTATTACTCTTTGTTCACGCGTGTTAAAAACCTATACTTATATCACATTCAAACTTTTCTTTTTCTTTTTGGGCAAGTTACAACAAAATCTCGGCTTTTTTTAATTTTTTTTCCGGGTGTAGCGCGAGTATTATATGAAATATTTTTTCATTACCCTTTGTTCACGTCTCTTTACCTGCACTTTATATTACATTCATACTTTTCTTTCTTTTAGGGTTAGAAACAACAAAATATCGAATTTTTTTATTTTTTGCCAATTTTTTTTGTCAGGTGTAACGCAAGTGTCAATAAATGTCGCATATATGAAGAATATTAATTTCTCAAGTTTTGACATTCTTTTTAAGATACTATACTCTCTTATAGATCTAAATTACGAGTGGGATTCATCAAGGTGTGAGAGATTCACCCAATTCTATAATTTGTAAAAAAAAAAATAGACAATAATAAAAAATGTGACATGGTGTTTGACATATAATTACTACTTGTTATGTTGTTTACAATGACAGGGAAGTCTAACGATGTGAAATTTGTTTTACATGTAGGACTCGTTGGAAGAACAAGTGACACAGGGTGAGTTTGTCCCCCAGGGTCGTCATGATATACTTAACACGGCCATAGGAAGACCAGATCATGGAGGTCGTGTTCGTGCAACTGGGTCTGGGGTCACAATTAGTCAGTACTATGGGAGGATGTCACGTGCCTCAAGTAGTTCATCCATAGCATTCACCAAAGAACAGTTGGCTGAAATAGTAGTAACCGTTAGGGAACAAGTCATGAAAGAGCTTGAAGAAGAAAAGAAGCAAAGCCTACAGGCTTGGAAAAAGGAGCTGAAGGATGCCATCATTACTGACCTATTTAACGGAGACAAGGACTCAGCACTGACTAATTTTGACTTAAATGTGTTAGGTGCATGCGTGAGCACTAAGGAGAGCAATGCTGAAATTGCTGTGAACCCGTCTGGGGAAGTGCATGTTGGTCGTGTAACACCGCCTATGGGGTTGTACGTCCAAAGTCAAAATTGTACAAAGCAGGTGGCGTTGGCAAAAATTCATGATGGACCATCCACCATACATTGCGTAGCGTATGCAGATGATGTCGTAAGGGTTAGCGTCGAACAAGTAATTGATGGTGAAGCTGAAGTTCCATTACCGACATCAGAAATTAAGTATGTGAGAGATGTCGTTAACACATTCATTGCATGGCCATTGCCTTTGGTAAAACTGGTATCAAATGAGGTAGTATACTTTAAGTTCAGCCAATTATTATCTTTTCAACTGTATATTCCAAACTTTTGAACGTTCCTATAATCAATACTTTTGTTGCATGATATAGCATTCAGGCATCACTCCAGACAAAGTTGCCAATGCTGCCGAATTAAACAATGATGTTCCTAAGCAGGACCCCTTGCGTGAGTTGATTAAGACCCTTGTTGACATTTACGACAAGCCTGTTGAGTTTGTGTGGGATCTTACTGAATTTGGGATTCCAAATGTAAATTCATCGTTGTTCTTAACGTATACTGATGTCAGCGAAATAACATCAGGCGACAAATGCTTGAACATAGCCATACTTCAATTGTGGACCATGTAAGTAAAATCCATTCGTGACTATGAAATCCATATTGCTATGACATTTACGTGATCTTCAGTTATTTTATGACATGTGCAAATTAGGTATATGAATGAGTGGAGTAATGGCTTGGGTTATCGATCGGTGTATGGATTTCTTGAGCCTCAATCTACACACAATGCAAAGGACAGACATGGGCAATGTGAAGAATATATCGAAAAATGGCTTAAGGAATCGCAACGACAACTGTACATAGGAGCTTATTTGAATGAGTAAGTAAAATTCATTTTGGCAATGTTGTAACTCTTTTTGTCCTACTAATAAATAAATGGTGTGCAAATTGCAGTGCCCATTGGCAAATGGTTGTGTTGTGCCCTAAAGACAATGTCGTGGTCTGGTTTTGTTCAGTGCGTAGAAGGCCTGATGTTCATATCAAAACTGCAATTAACAAGTTAAGTATTATATTTTTAGTCGTTTAACTTATTTTAAAGTTGGACGCTGCGATTGTGAACATTATATTAACATCATGTTAATCTTCCAATGTAGTGCATACAAGAAATTAAACACGACTGCTGATGGCAAAGTTCCTAAAATTGGACCCCAGTGGCTTGAACTAAAGGTTAGTCGAACTACATACAATGTTTGAAACTTGAAATGTTATTAATCATGTTCAGCCCTACATTCAATAGTTAATTTGTTCTTCATGTAGACTCACGTTCAACACAGAGGCTATGAGTGTGGGTATTATGTGATGCATGAGATGTGGAACATAATTGGCGTGGAGTTGAAGAGTGATTAGACTGTGGTAAATAATGTACTCCAAAAACATTGACGGCAAATCGCCATATGTAGGCTCATTTAGACTCATTTTCATTAATTGTTTGTATTTGACAATGTGTAGTGGTTCGGTGATGGCTCGGCACTAGACTCGGAGGCGATCACAACATTACATAAAAAATGGGCAGCTTACTTTTTGAAACTTAGAACCATCCAATGTACAAAGCTGTAATTACATAGCATGTGGACATGAATTTTGTTTTACTGCTGTAATTGTTTTGGTTGGGTTGAACAGCGTTGCTCCTTTAATGGTTATTATCTTTCAATTAAAATATGAATGTCTTAATTTCATTTTTGTATGCTCCAAAACACTTAAGTATACATGTTATATATTTCTGTAAATATAGTGACTTCGTTAAAAGATTTTCATCAAATGTCATGGAGTTGCCCCCTCTGCCTGAATTTGAAGTTTCTCATGAAAAACCTTGCTTGACCTAGCTTAGTTGGTGCACCAAAGTCAAACAACCTTGCTTCACCTAGCTTTCATTTGAAGTTTGCAATTCATTCTTTTTCTTTTTCATTTTAATTTTTGCTTGACCTAGCTTAGTTGGTGCATCAATGTGAAACATGCACTTTAGCTGTCTCAGTCCACTCTGAAAGAATTATTAGGAACTATTTCTCTCTCACAGTAATTCTTTGAGGGTGGTTTGTCTTGCTGCGAGTTCAATGGCTGGTGTTGGTTCTTCTTCTTACAAAGGCAATGACAGCATTCTCTTCTGCTTTCACTGCAAGTCGAAGACAACAACCTTCATTAACGGATGGCAGCTTCGAAGTGGCGGTTTAGCTCTGCTCTGTCAAAACTGCGGGTGTGTTTTCTTTGTCCTCTCTTCTCTTATTTTTTCTTCATAATGTTATTGTTTTTCTTTGTTTCTTGGGTTAGTTTTTTCAACTAATGTACAATTTATTATAGATGCATGCCTTGATGATTTTATATATATTACTAATCTTTATAAGTTCTTGATAGATTTATGAGACCTATTCTGTATATTAATCTTGGGTGGGACGTGCCAGGCCCTTGAGAATTCTATGGTTTTCCCTTTTGCTTCCCTTCTTTTGTAAATAATTGAACTATCCTTGGGTGGGACGTGCCAGGCCCTTGTAGTAGTGCAAAACAAGAGCGACACTTGACAGCCTCAATAGCAAGCTACTGTAATAGACCCTCTCCCTCAAAAAATAAATTTAATACCGTGTGAACCAATGGTCCACATATCAGATATTAAACTGATAAGAACAGATACTACACTTGATCTTAGCCAAAAGGCCGAGAAAGGTATGCTTTGTACAATGTAAGTATTCAAATTTTATACTGGGAGCTTCAGCTGCCTGACAAAGTTCTGACAAATGTGGGACTAATTCATCCCAACATCCTAGCCAAGAGCAACATGGTTAAAAATTTAGATCAGCAACATAAAAGTTCAAACCTGAGACTAATGAAAGTTCAAACACATTATAATCTTCCCGTTGATATTTTACTTGGATATGTTACTATTACGTACTATGTTGATTCTTCTGACTTTGCTAATCATCATGGATTATTAGAACTGATAGGACTGATTCCTGCGTGGAAGAGGGTTATTTAAAATTTTACTAATAGAAGAACAAGATCTGTTGTATGTATTTCTTAGTGTTCAGATATGAATTTTTACACAGGTTGTGAATTAAAATTCATGGTAGTTATTTCTGAAAAATGTCAGCCCGGCACCTGGGCCCATCTTGTTGCTAAATAACACTAAGGTTGACGAAAGAAAAGACAATGAAAACAACACAATTTTCTCAGTTTTCATTGCCTATTAGAAGGAAGAAAAAGAAAAGAGTTTTCATAAGTTATGGATATATATTGACCCTCGTGCATGGGTCCATAGAAAAATTTAAAACTGGTGTCAACTTCATCATGAGAGTTTTGCTGATATTTTATTAAATAATACACACATTTCATTTAAATTAATTTATATTGGCTGATATCTTTTATTTATTCAATCTCCTTCCTCTTAGTATTTTGACCTATCATTATGACTAATCTGTTTACATTTGATTGGTTTCTTTAAATTACTACAATCTTCTTTCACATAGGAGAATGAAAAACTAACAAATAGCAGACCAAATTAGTGTAAGAGTAGCTTTTCCTGTAGCCTAGCGCCACTTTACCAGAACTAATCAAATTACGAAAGTTTTAGAAATCTAAATATAAAAACAAAACTTGTAAGTTGCATTGATAGGGAGCCGCACGAACGCAGGCTCCCACTACCACAAATTATGACGTAGGCTCTGCCACTTGGGCAGACCTTAGGAAAGCACCCCTCCAAAGTGCAATGGAAGTCACTTCCCTAGGCCATAGACCTTCTTGATCATTGATCCCGCCCAGGTAAGTACGTTACTCAGTGCCATACACTTCACTTTTATAACTCATTCGTCAGACCACTTTGACTCATATTTTCGATGTGGGGCTAGCTCTGAGGGATTTGGCTTTCTAATTAATCCATGGTCTCTACTCTCAAGTTGCAATATGCTCCTTCCAAACTTGAGTCATTATCAACATGTGTTGTGCTGAATCTTGTTGCAGAACCATAACTGAAAACAAACAATGGTGGCTTGAGAGGGGTTGGCTACTGCTTTGGCATGTAGAACTCTCTTCATATATGCTCTTGTGTCTTCTTTGTTTTTAATGGTACAAGATTACACAGCAGGTGATGTTGTTCTTTCAGTTTTTGGATTGTACCTTTAAAAGCCAAAAATGCTATGAAAAAGGTAGCAAACCTTCTTGCTGAACATTGTAATATGTAAGTTTTTCTACATTGATTTTAGCATCTATGAATCAGTCAAGCCAAACCAAAATGAAGCTGCAACAAGTTCAAATGATAGCATCTATTTCACAGGCTTTTGTTTCCTGTGTAAGTTAATTAGGAATGAGTTATTTCGCCAGCAGTTAGGTATGAACTACATGAATTCAATTGATTCTCTTGTTAAAATAACTGTTCCCTTGAACCAGGTGTTATGTGGGAATCATGTGTCCAATTTCTTAACTACAATGTGATGCAAGGTTCTTGAATTGGACAGTGCGGGTCCATTTTGATTTCATGCATAAAGCTGGTATTTATTCTTGGGATTATTTCTACCATCCAGGAAGCTTACTACAAAGTTTACCCTATTGAGGAATTACATTACATTAAAATACTGACAAAATATTGAATTAGTCAGGTTCCGCATTGAAGGAAATGATGCAGATTTCAGTTAATCACTTAAATCTATTTTGTTAGTTGTCAAACATAACAACACACTGTGATAGCAACATTTGTTGAAGCTGAAGCCTTCTGTTGAATGAAATGTGAGTTTTGTGCATCATAACTATAGTTTTCAGTGGTTTGGCTTTTAGTTGTCTTTTCTTATGATTTGGACCTTCTGATCTTTAACTTGCGATGCGGAATGCAGGGAAGAATCAAGATTTGTGAAGGAAAGAATGTTGATATGGTTTTGGATGAGGAGATTCATGAGTTGACACTGAAACTTCAGAGATTGCACAGGAGGTCGAAAGTCAAGGATTTAGGGGCCAGGAAGAACAGAAATTTTGACAAGCAGGTTTCTGTTCTACAGAGGCGACTGGAGCAGATTGGAGGGTCATCAGATGAGATTTATTTGAGGGAGTTTCAAGAGATGGAAAACATAAGCTTGTCAATTAAAAGAAGTAGCATAGCTGATGATAACGTTGTTGCAAGTGGAAAACTAAATGTAAGTAAGAAAGAAACCTTAATGATTTGCCCTCAAAACATGTATTGAGTTTTGGTTAACTCCATAAAATAAAAAAAACATCCCGGTATTCTTCTACATTTATCTGCTACGTATTTTGTCCAACCATGCCATAGAGCATTTTGTTATTCTCCAGTTGTCTTTTGTTGTTATTTTGGTGTTTTCTTCTCATAGATTTTATTAAAATTTACAGGTGGAGATTTTGAGGAGGAAAATGGAGGGATTGTCAAAGGGCATATTATTACAGAGAATGGAGGAAGAGTATAATTCAGTGCTGTCCACTGCTAGTAATTCTCTTGCTAGTTCTGGTTCAAATTCCAAAAGACTTGAATATCAAGATTCATCTTGGGTACGAGTACCTCATCAGGTATATATCCTTCATTTCTTTGTGTTGTTTTTTTGTTAATAACAGCAAGCAAAAATATTAAAGAATGAAAGGGAGCGTAAAGAAAGAAATTGAGACTGCAAAGGCATGTTTTATTCTTATATGAAACAACGTATTTAAAAACATGGAAAAGATAGTAACTGCTATCAAAAAGATAACACCACTAACAGATCATGCCTAGAGAATAGGATCAAAACTGTTTTATCCTATCAGTCAACATAACTTTTATTTTTCCTAAAAAATAGCAAAAGAATCTTATCTACTATAGTTTGTTAGACAGTTTCAACAGTCACATCTTAACACTCCTCCTTGACTTTGGAACTGCAAACTCCAAGCTTTTGTCTCAAGTATTCAAATTTGGCTTTTGGAAGTGCCTTGGTCAGAATGTCAGCACTTTGATTCTTTGTTTTGCAGTACAGTAACTTCACTTCTCCTTCCCTTTGAACTTCTCTTAGAAGAAAAAACTTTATCTTGAAGTGCTTAGTTTTGCCATGAAACACTGGATCATTAGCAATTGAGATTGCAGCCTGGTTGTCCACAAAAATCTGTGTGCTTTCTTCTTGTTTCATATGCAAATCTGTCATAATTTTCCTGATCCAAAGAGCTTGATTCACTGCAGCAACAACAGCTATATACTCTGCTTCTCCAGTTGATTAAGCTACAACTTCTTGCTTTTTAGAACACCAAGAAAAGACTCCAGAACCAAAGGAAAAACAATAACCAGAGGTGATTCTCATGTCATCAATACAACCTGCCCAGTCACTATCAGAATATCCATGGAGCTTAAAATTATGAGAATGAGAGTACATTATACCATAGTCTAAAGTGCCTTTAACATATCTAATAACTCGTTTGGCAGCTTGAAGATGAACTTCACTAGCACAATGCATGAACCTTGAAAGTATACTTACTGCAAACAAAATGTCAGGTCTGGTTGCAGTAAGATATATTAAGCAACCAATCAAGCTTCTGTAATGCATTTCGTCAACTTTATCAGCTCCATCATCCTAGCTAAATTTCTCCTTTTGGTTCATTGGAGATGTAGTGCTTTTGCAGTCTTCCATATGAAACTTCTTGAGTATTTCCCTTGCGTACTTCTTTTGGTGAATGAGGATTCCATCATGATCTTGTTTCACCTCCATTCCCAAAAAGAAACTCATCAAGCCAAGATCTGTCATTTCAAATGCTTTAAACATTTCAGCTTTAAACTCCTTTATGAGTTTCTCATCACTTCCTGTCACAAGTAAATCATCAACATAGATAGCAATAATGATTAAATTTGCATCTACCAATTTCACATATAATGCAACCTCACTTGGACTTTTGACAAATCCAAGATCCTGAAGATGATCATCTATCCTGCTGTACCAGGCCCTAGGAGCTTGTTTAAGACCATATAATGCCTTTTTCAACTTGTAAACTTTTTGCTCCTCTCCTTTGATTTGAAACCCCTTAGGTTGCTCTACATAAATCTCCTCCTGCAAGTAACCGTTTAGAAAGGTAGATTTTACATCTAAATGATAAACTTTCCACCTTTTATGTGCAGTCAAGGCAAGTAGCATTCTAATTGTATCAAGACGTGCAACTGGAGCAAAGGTTTATGAAAAATCCACTCCAAACACCTGAGCATAGCCTTTCACCACCAACCTGGCCTTGTATTTATTTACAGAACCATCTGGATTAAGTTTGGTTCTATAAACCCATTTTACCCCTATAGGTTGTTTGTGTTGAGGTCTGTCCACTAGCTCCCACGTGTCATTTTTTTCAATCATTTTCAACTCTTCCTTCATAGTATTTATCCACTTGTCATCCTTTTCAGCTTCTTTAAATTCTGCAGGTTCTAGGATAGCTACATTACTCTTTTGATAAATCTCAGATAAAGATTTTGTACCTCTGACAGGAATGTCATCTACATCATCATCAAGGAGCTGTGCGATTTCTGGCAGCTGCTTCCTTATTGGCTCATCCCAACTCCATTGTTGATCTTCCATAAATTTGACATCTCTACTCACAAGAATTTTCCCATTTTGAGGTTGGAAAATTTTGTAAGCTTTGGAGGTGTTGCTGTATCCAATGAAAACTCCGGGTTCTGCCTTTTCATCAAGTTTGTCCCTTTTAACCTGTGGAACATAAGAGAAACAAACACAACCAAAGATTTTTAGATTTTGTAAATCTGGTTTGTAACCAAACCAGCCTTCAAATGGAGTTTTTTTGTGCAGAACTCTTGTAGGTAGTCTATTCAGCAAAAATACTGCAGTGTTTGCAGCCTCCGCCCATAGCTCCTTTGGTAACTCCTTTTCATGCAACATACACCTTGTCATCTCCATGATATTTCTATTTTTTTCTCTCACTCACACCATTTTGTTGTGGGGTGTAAGGTACGATGAGTTGGTGGTCAATGCCAACTTCTTCACAAAATTTATCAAAAACATCATTTATGTATTCCTTCCCGTTGTCAGACCTTATTATTTGCAGCCTGTAATCACTTTAATTCTCCACCAATGCTTTAAATTTCCAGAAAATATTAGCAACCTCAGTCTTGGATTTAAAGAAATAAATCCAACAAAATCTAGTATAATCATCAATAAATGTAATATAATATTTATTACCATTTAAAGATGATACTCTCTGAGGTCCCCCAACATCTGTGTGAACTAATTGCAGCTTTTGAGTTGCTCTCCAAGTTAATTGAGGAAATGGTTTTCTGACTAGCTTACCATATTGGCAAGCCACGCAATCGGCTAACTTGTCTTCAAGCATTGACACACCTTTCACCAAGGCATGTTTTTGCATGTATAAAAGTCCAGCAAGATGGAAGTGTCTGAGCCTTTTGTGCCATAGTTCAACATTGGTGGTCATGCTTGAAAAAGCTATTTGCTTCTCCTCCATTAGATTTAAAGCATAGCTTTTAGCCCTCATTTTCACCCTGAATACGTCTTTTCCTTTTGCATCTTTGATCAAGCACCAATTTTCTTCAAATATAACTTTGAAGCCTTTCTCTACAAGCTGAGCAACACTAAGTAGATTTTGATCAATGTCAGGCACATATAAGACATCAGAGATATATTTCAAACCTGTCAAGCTTTCAATAGCAACAGTCCCTTTTCCCTTGACTGAGATGAAATCACCATTTCCAATTTTTACTTTGGAAACAATGGTTTTGTCAAGTTTTTTAAAGAGGTTCAGGTCATTGGTCATATGGTTTGTGCAACCGCTGTCTATTAACCATAAATCACTGGAACTATTGCTTGTGGCAAAGCATGTTGTGACAAAGAGTTATCTTCTCGTTCCTCCACAACCACCTTTGCTTCCTCTGATTTGGACTTTCATATTCGCTCTACATGTCCCATATTGCCACACTTTCTGCACTTGACATCTGGCCTCCACCAACATTTTCTTTCAGGATGATTTGTCTTTTTGCAATGCGGACAAGGAGGAAAGGTCTCACCTTGCTGCTTGTTGGAGCCTTCTGGTTTTTTGTTCCTCCATTTGTTGTTCTTCTTGTCTTTGCCACCTCTTGAATTTTGTGCTTTCGTATGAAACGCACCTTGTACCACCTCCTCTTGTCTCATCATTCTTCTCTGCTCCTGGGCTTGTAGAGCATTTATGAGTTCTCCCAAGGTGATGGTTGACAGGTCTTTAGACTCCTCCAATGCTGATATCTTCGATTCATACTTCTCGGGTATAGTGACCAGGATTTTTTGCACTATTCTTTCATCAGGAAAGTCCTTCCCAAGAAGCCTCTGTGACACCCTCTACCCCTCACATATATATTAATAAAGGAATAAAAATTCAATTATTAATTAAAAGTATTTTTAAAACATTTTTAAATACAAGCTTTTCAAATGGATAAAAGGCTCACATTCACTTTCTTCTACATCATATTCAAACTTGTCCAAATAAATAATAAAGTCATCTCGACTCAAAGAAAATCATATAAGTCTCATACAATTAATATAGAACCTATATCCTAATGTCACATCCTATCAGAGCGTGGTGTTCCCGTGTCCTCTAGCATGAGGTTCTTCATAGTCATCCACCTATTCATCTGCTCCCCCGAACACAAGTTCAAGATCATCACAGGATCCAAACACAACAACACACAGGGAATGAGTTATCACATTCCTAGCTAATAGAGAAACAAGACAATTAAATATACATATTATATAAATGAGATACCACTTGCTTAAACATAACTCACGTAACTTCACCACTTCATCATTCAAAATTCACTTTTCAATTATCAATCACATTACACAAGAATCCCACACTTCGATCAAGATATAATAACACATCAATTAGCAAGCATATGCAATAGTTATGCTAAGACTCAATCCTATATGCAATGTGGTACCATGTCAGTGAAAAACCACCCTGGGGCGCTTAGGAGTACATAACAAGACACACCACACAATGGGTTTGTCAGGTCACTCTCACTAAGTAAGATCATAGGGAGACCAGTCAGGGTCACGATGTTTTGCGAGAATGCTCCAACCATATGAGATCAGCTTAGGCTTAAAGGAGCACTCAAACCCGGTGACCCCCAAGGCCTACACTCGGAAGAGTCCGTCAGGGCCTCTCCCTCCTGATTCAGGTCCAACCCCTAAAATAATTTTTTGCATGCAGACACTGCTCATGAATTATACAATACCCACGACCTTACACTCGTGTTTTAAACACGTTCAACACAATCGCACTATGATTTAACATTGGCTCCTAAATAGGAAACCTACATTTTCTCTTTAACACTGCGCATCAACGCTTTTCTCAAGATAACATTGATCGGGTTATTGTACAATTCATAGCTTACAACACAAGTAATTTCACATCAAGTGTTAACTACACACTTATCCACAACTAGAACTCATTCACAATTTCACTTCTCATAGTGTGACAATCCACCATCACATGTTTACACGTATCTCACAAATTAACACATGTTCAACTTTACACTTATACTCAATCTCAATAACAATATTATAATCTCAAAGCAACATGTTATTCTACAATTCATCACATACTCACAATTTGAATTATCATTTCATATCCTCAATATAACAATTTATATAAAAGACTATCACAACATGAGGACTAAAATCCCTCAAATAATATTACACAATTATATCCAAATCATAGGTCCAAATATACAAATATCAAGAGCACAATTTATCAAGCAATTTTCATCAGGACATCAATATTTTATTTATAATCATAAAGGAAAAATTGCAATTTAACAAACATCCCAAAATAAAATCTCAATTTAATCCTCTAAGGATCCTTACACATGTTCTCACTAATCCCCAACTGTGAATAACTCATCCCTTACCTCTAAGCGGGCTCACGTGTCTTCAGCCAGCGATAGCAACATCTCTAGCGGTTCCCGGAAATTCTTTCAATTATTCCTCCGACTGCTCCGATAGAATTCCCAAACGTCAGAGAGACGGAGAAGAGATTGAAACCTCCACTTATACTGTCTTCATGCGATTCCTTTTTCTCCCTCCACGAATATTATCTCGCAAATCCCAACGGTGGAAGCGTGCGGAATTGCATTTCGAACAACATATCCAAATTTCACAATAATCCAACGGTTAACGAAACCGGGATCGTAGTTTTACCAAGACAGCTCTGGGTTTCTGCGGGAAAGAAAAAGGCTACAATGCGAAGGGTGTAGTATCGCGTTTGAGTGTAGTATCGCGTATCAACCAATTCAAGACTACTCTTGATTAGCCACCGCACTACGTCCTAAAAGGCTAAGATGGGTTAAAGGTAACTAAAGGTCCTCAACTTCATAGGTCGCTTGGGAATATTAATGCTGAACACGACTACTCATGCCAACATAGTAATATTCCCAAGATCCCTCCATTGAGCGGGGTTATCACATGTGCCACATCCGAAACTCACTCTCGGAAAGACACTATGATTATACCACCATCCTATCTTATGTTTCCCTCAAGTCCGGGTGTAGGACTTATCTCACCACTCACGTAAAAGATAAGCACTTAGGCACGTATTTACAGTTTCAAATAATAATAAAGCATAAAGATGAAGAATAACAAGATAGGTTTAACCCACTTAGGAGTGTGATCCCCAGTGGAGTCGCCATTTTCTGTCGCGGTGATTTTTGGATATCAAGCTATTGATTAGCATTGACTCGCATTTTTAAGATCACCACCGATCTTTTATTTTTCCGAAGAAAAGGGAGAAAGCTCGAAAAACCCTATTTTTGAGAGATCAAAGGTCCGGGGGTTGGTTACGCAAAGGGAAGGTACTAGCACCCTAAACGTCTATAGTACTCTATAGGAACCTCTTGCTTATTTTATCTTTATGCTAAATTAATTATTTGTTTGGAAATAAATGCTCAAGTGTGGAAAGATTAAAGAGGTGGGTTCAAAAGAAAGGAGAAGAAAAAAGTTTTTGTTTATTTTTATTTGATTTGGGAAGACAAAGTCTTTTGCCTACATACCCGAATGGGATCAAAATCATGTAGTTCGGAGTAGAAAGTCAAGTGATTGGTTTTTGATTGATTTTAAAGTTCGAAAAAAGAAGAGTTTAGGCAAGGTAAGAGGCCGAAAAGGCATAGAAGAAATAAAAGAAGTGAGTTCGATTGATTTTAAATTAGAAAAAATGTTTTGATTGATTAAAGATTGATTAAAGATTTGATTAAGAAAGAAAGAAAAGATTGACCCTTTTCTTTGAAATTTTGATTATGGAAAGTTTTTGTTTTTTTTTTTTTTTTTTTTTTTTTAATTATGCGGAGATAAGTCTAAACGCGCCGGATCCCTTAAAATGACGTTGGATCAAGTGAGGGTCCCTTTTCCTCGGATACGGTTCAAATCACATGATCGTCCTCGGCGGAAAACATAAAAATAAATGTGAGTGTCGGTGCAGATTCTCATTTTTTTTTTTTTTTTTTTTTTTTTTACATTGGACCTAGATACATTCTAATTGGCAATAATAAATAAAAATTGCAAATGCATTAAAATAAATATGCTGGAAGAAATAATAAAATGCATGAAATACAAAACAATAAATACATATGGTGCATAAAATAAATAAAGAAAATGAAATGCAAGACATAAAAATAAATATAATGCTGGAAATAAATAAAAAAAATGAAAATAAAAATGCAAGACATAAAATAAACATGATGCTAAAAAATAAAATAATGCAAGACATAAAGTAAATATGATGCATAGAATAAAAAATAAACAAAATAAAATAATAAAAATAAAAAAGCAAGACATAAAATAAGTATGATGCTGAAAATAAAATAAAACGAAAATAAAAATGCAATACAGAAAATAAAGATGATGCTAAAAAGAATGCGAGACATAAAAATAAAATGCAAGGCAAAAATAAATAGGGTACATAAAATAAAGAAAATATAAGTGCAAGACAAAAATAAATATGTGGCTGGAAAATAAAATGCAAGACAAACAATTAAACATGATGCTGGAAAATAAATAAAGAAAATAAAAATGCAAGGCATAAAATTAAATATGATGCGTAAAAATAAAAATGCAAGACATAAAATAAATATGGTGCGTAAAAAAAGAAAAAGAGT
>NC_038253.2:33293507-33297501 GCF_000004515.6 Glycine max | reverse complement strand
TTTTTTTTTTAAAAAACTACATGTTTTGAAATCTCTTTTTTATCATCCATATTATTACAATATCACAGATTTATGTTATTTTTTTGAAAACCCAACACTGATAAAGCCTAGATCTAGCCTTGAATCTTAGAAAAAAAGGTGAACTACTAGATCTAGCCTTGAATCTTAGAAAAAAAAGGTGAACTACCTTTGTCCTTATGTTATCGTTTAAGCTTCAGAGTGAAAACGGTTACAGCTTGGGTTGTGGGTGTGGGTGTTTGACGCAGTGCTTGTGGTTGTGTGGGTGTGGGTGTTTGACGCGGTGCTTGTGGTTGTGTGGGTGTGGTGTTTGACGCGGTGCTTGTGGTTGGTGGTGTTTGGTGTGGGCTTGGCCGCTAGTGGTGGTTGGTGTAGGCTTTAGGCCGCATGAGTGAGTGGGTTACTGTGTTTGCAGGGATTTCTGTTCTAATGTTTTGATTTTATGAGCAAGATGATTTTGGTTTTTTTTTGTTTTTGTTGGTGGTTCACGGAGGAGGAGGGTGTTGCTGAGTGGTGGCTGGTGGTGGCTAGTGGTTCACGGAGGGGGAGGGTGGTGTTGAGCGGTGGCTAGGCCGATGGTTAGTGGTGGCTTGGCTGTTGGTATTCCGACTGTTCGTATTCACCTCTGCCCTCTCTCTCTGACATGCACAGTAATTAATGCCGCATTTAAAGGTCATAATTAGGGTAAAAAAAACGAAGAGCCCCTCTGGGCCTGGACCGAGAAAACCGAAAAGAAAAAAGAAAAAAGGAAAGGAAAAGGAAAAAGAAAGGAAAAGAAAGAAAGAAAGAAAGAAAAAACAAAATATAAAACAGCAAAATAAAAAAAATAAAATAAAAAATAAAATAATAATAATAATAATAATAATAAAAAAAATAAATAAAAAAACGAAAAGAAGATACTAATAAAGATATTAATAATAAAAAAAACGGAAATAAAAAAAAAACACTTAATAAAAGGAAAAGAAAAGAAGAAAATAATAACTAAAAATAAAAAAAACAATAAAAAGAGGTAAATAAATAAATAATAATAATAAAAAAGGGGCGTCTTCAAAACAAAAATGAGGTATTTTAAAATACCTCCCTGCCGAAATTTCATCTGAAATGATAGAAATTTCCGGCTTAAAAGACGAGAAAAAAGAAATAAAAACGGGTCAAAAATGGGGTATGACAGATGCCCCTATTTAAGTCTCTTCGTTACGGAGATTTAAAAGTGAAACTTTTAAAGCGACGGGTCGAAGAGATTTAAATACAGAGTACACCATTTTTGACCAATTTCAACTACAAAATGCTATGAATGCACTGTTATGCACGTAATGTTGCGAATGCTTGCGATACAAGTATGAATGCAAGACGAGGTAAATGGCTCGACTGGGAATAACAAAACCAAATGGTACCCGATTTTGTTAAAGAAAAGGGGTCCGACTGGGGGTCACATGGTTTTACTGGGGGTAAATGTCAGCTGTTCGGGTTGACGACGAACTGCCACTGACGACAAAGGAACAAAGATAAATGTCAGATGTTCGGGTTATTGCCGAACTAGCCAACTGACCAGAATTGAAGATAAATGTTAACTGTTCGGGTTATTGCCGAACTAGCCAATCTGACAAAAAACAAAGATAAATATCAACTGTCCGGGTTATTGTCGAACTAGCCAATCTGACAAAAAAACAAAGATAAATATCAACTGTCCGGGTTATTGCCGAACTAGCCAACTGATGAGGAACAAAGATAAATATCAACTGTCCGGGTTATTGCCGAACTGATCAACTGACAAGGAACAAAGATAAATATCAACTGTCCGGGTTATTGCCGAACTGATCAACTGACAAGAAACAAAGATAAATGTCAACTGTTCGGGTTATTGCCGAACTAGCCAACTGTCCAGAATTGAAGATAAATGTCAACTGTTCGGGTTATTGCCGAACTAGTCAATCTGACCAAAAACAAAGATAAATGTCAACTGTTCGGGTTATTGCCGAACTAGTCAACTGACAAAAAACAAAGATAAATGTCAACTGCTCGGGTTATTGCCGAACTAATTAACTGATAAGAACAAAGATAAATGTCAACTGCTCGGGTTATTGCCGAACTAATTAACTGATAAGAAACAAAGATAGATGTCAACTGCTCGGGTTATTGCTGAACTAATCAACTGACAAGAAACAAAGATAAATGTCAACTGTTCAGGTTATTGCTGAACTAATCAACTGACAAGAAGCAAAGATAAATATCAACTGTTCAGGTTATTGCTGAACTAATCAACTGACAAGAAGCAAAGATAAATGTCAACTGTTCAGGTTATTGCTGAACTAATCAACTGATGACATGAAACAGAGGCAAATGATGCACAAGCTGTTCATTAAAGAAATTGCCACTTGGCGGAGAGAGGGTGACACCTTTGGATCAGACCCATTGGGGATGACACTTGGGGAAATAGAAGATTACAAATTATTCATGATTGATTGAAATGAAAAGATGATTGAAGCAAGACTCATGATGGTTAATGCAGCCATGTACGCATGATATTGTCTTTATTGTACATGCATGAATGTGTATACGCATGAACGTATGAATGCCTGAATAACGACCCGACTTGTATGACTGTATGGAGGATTAACTTGTATGATTATGTGAATGATAAATTTGATGGAACAAGATTGGACAGGTAAGATGGAAAGTGACCCGACGTCGCATCACAAACACTCGGCAATCTTCAATGGGGATGATGCCACCAGGGTGTATCAAAATAGTGACGGAGTAAAGCCCGGCGTATGCAGCAACCGATGGGGAATAAACATTTCTTGGGAGAACGTGCCAATCCAAAAAACATGGTAGAAGAGCTAGTGCTTCTGTGGTCATGCTTATTATTATTATTATTATTATTATTATTTTTTTTTTTTTAAAAAAAAAAAAAGCAATTGACCACGTGCAACCTGCAAGGTTTATCCATTCTCAGGATAGCTGTTGACACACCCTTCATCTATTCACGAGTTCAAAGAAAAAGTGTTTTGTTGTTTGTGCTTCTCAAAAAAAGATATGAAAGAAAATTTATGATTTTGAGAAATATTTTGTTTCAAATGCTACCATAAAAAAAAGGAAAGGTTTTATAAGCTGAATAAATGAGAATTCCAAATGAAAGGCAACAGGCTCAAATTTATTTGAAAGAGTGGTGACCTGCCAATGGCATGGCTCCACTGATCTTACAAAGTTTGGAAAATGGTAAATATAAATCGAAGGTTCATTGAACACAATAACCGTTGTTCCCTCTGACAACCTTGAATCCCACTGTTTGGATGCTTCAGATTCAGGGTCTCCTTGACATTCCATTGTGCCTCAAATGAACAAAGATCATCTCAATGCAGTTACTTTGTCTTTTGGTCCTTAAATTTTGCATAGATCGCCCTTTCGGGTTTTCGACCTATCAGGCTAATTATTTTTCTGTTTGATGTCTCTAACTTTTGCCTGGGTCGCCCTTTCGGGTTTTCGACCCACCGAGACGCTCATTTTTGCCTAAGCCGCCCTTTCGGGTTTTCGACTTACCGAGCTGTTCTTTTATTTTTAGACAAAGTATTTCTTGACTGCATCCACATTCACGGGACGAGGGAGCTCATCCCCATCCATAGTCGTAAGAGTCAGTGCACCACCAGAGAAAGTTCTCTTGACGACATATGGGCCTTCGTAATTAGGCGTCCACTTGCCCCTAGAGTCGGGTTGGAAAGATAAAACCTTCTTGAGAACAAGATCTCCTTCTTGAAACACACGAGGACGAACCTTCTTGTCGAAAGCCTGCTTCATCCTCTGTTGATAAAGTTGTCCGTGGCACAAGGCCTTCATGCGTTTTTCTTCAATTAGATTCAACTGATCATATCTGCTTTGGCACCATTCAGCTTCTGATAACTGGGCCTCCATTAGAACTCTCATTGATGGAATCTCAACCTCCACAGGGAGTACTGCTTCCATACCATACACCAAAGAG
>NC_038253.2:33287929-33293407 GCF_000004515.6 Glycine max | reverse complement strand
CACTGACCTTATCCACCCATGCAAAGCATACGGTAGCATCTCATGCCAGTCTTTGTATGTGACCACCATCTTCTGCACTATCTTCTTGATATTCTTGTTTGCAGCTTCAACTGCGCCATTCATCTGAGGTCTGTAAGGAGAAGAATTGTGATGCTCAATCTTGAACTCTTCACACAAATCTTTCATCATCTTGTTGTTCAAGTTCGTTCCATTATCTGTAATGATTCTGTTGGGCACACCATAACGGCAGATGATCTGATTCTTGATAAAGCGGACCACGACTTGCTTAGTCACATTTGCATAAGATGCTGCTTCAACCCACTTGGTGAAGTAATCAATAGCCACTAGAATGAAACGATGCCCGTTTGAAGCTTTCGGTTCGATTCTACCAATCATATCGATGCCCCACATAGAGAAAGGCCACGGAGAAGAAAGAACATTAAGTGTAGTTGGTGGTACGTGAATTCTGTCAGCATAAATCTGGCATTTGTGGCACTTCCTGGCATGCTTGCAACAATCTGTTTCCATCGACATCCAGTAGTAACCTGCTCTCAACAACTTCCTAGCCATTGCATGTCCATTGGAGTGAGTTCCAAAGGAGCCTTCATGTACCTCATGCATCAAAAGTTCTGCTTCTTGCTTATCTACACACCTGAGTAGTACCATGTCAAAGTTTCTTTTGTACAAAACATCCCCATTTAGGAAGAAATTACCAGACAATCTTCTCAAAGTTCTCCTGTCTTTGTTGGATGCTCCGGGTGGATATTCCTGGCTTTGAAGGAAACACTTGATATCATGGAACCAGGGCTTATCATCAACAACCTCTTCGACTGCAAACACGTGGGCGGGCCTCTCGAGGCGCTGAATTCTGATTGTTGGCAAATTGTTCCGGTGACTCACTTCGTACATGGAGGATAAAGTTGCTAACGCATCTGCCATCTGGTTCTCATCACGAGGGATGTGGTGAAGCTCCACTTTGTTGAAGAAGGTTAGCAAACGCCTTGCATAATCTTTGTATGGAATCAAGCCGGGGTGGCGAGTTTCCCATTCTCCTTTGATTTGGTTGATTACGAGAGCTGAATCCCCGTAAATGTCAAGGTTCTTGATTTTCAAGTCAATGGCTTTTTCAATGCCCAGGATACATGCTTCATACTCTGCCACATTGTTGGTGCAATCAAACTGTAACCTTGCAGCGAAAGGGAGATGATTACCTTCAGGAGTGATAATAACTGCCCCAATTCCATTGCCAAAGACATTCACGGCTCCATCAAAAATCAAACCCCATCTAGACTCGGGATCTGGACCTTCTCCAAGCAATGGTTCATCACAATCCTTCATCTTCAAGTGCATAATCTCTTCATCAGGAAAGTCAAACTTGATGGGTTGATAGTCCTCAATTGGTTGGTGAGCCAAATGATCAGCAAGAACACTTCCCTTAATTGCTTTCCGGGTGCGGTATTCGATATCATACTCGGATAACAACATCTGCCAACGAGCAATTCTTCCTGTCAGAGCGGGTTTCTCGAAGATATACTTGATCGGGTCCATCTTGGATATTAGCCAGGTGGTGTGGTTAATCATGTAGTGACGAAGACGCTTGGCAGCCCAAGCTAGTGCACAACAAGTTTTCTCAAGTAGGGAGTACCTGGACTCACAATCGGTAAACTTCTTGCTCAAGTAGTAGATAGCATGTTCTTTCCTTCCGGTCTCATCCTGTTGTCCGAGCACACAGCCCATAGAATCTTCTAACACAGTCAAGTACATAATCAGAGGCCTTCCTTCAACTGGAGGTATAAGAATTGGAGGTTCTAGCAGATAATTCTTGATACTATCAAAAGCCTTTTGACAATCTTCGGTCCAAACAACCCCTTGATCTTTTCGAAGCAACTTGAATATAGGTCCGCACGTGGCTGTCATGTGCGAGATGAAACGAGAAATGTAATTTAGACGCCCAAGAAAACCTCTCACTTGTTTCTCTGTTTGTGGAACCGGCATTTCTCTAATGGCCCTGACCTTGTCAGGATCTACTTCAATACCTTTCTGACTGACAATGAAACCTAAGAGTTTTCCAGATCTAACACCAAAGGTACATTTGTTGGGATTCAGTCGAAGTTGGTACTTTCTCAGCCGTTGAAACATCTTCAGCAAGTACTCGACATGTTCTTCTTCAGTGCCTGACTTGACAATCATATCATCCACGTACACTTCTATCTCTTTGTGCATCATGTCATGAAAGAGAGTGGTCATGCCTCTTTGGTAAGTGGCACCTGCATTTATCAACCCAAAGGGCATTACCCTGTAACAAAAGGTGCCCCAAGGCGTGATGAAAGATGTCTTTTCTCTATCTTCGACTGCCATCTTGATCTGATTGTACCCAGAGAAACCGTCCATGAAGGAGAAGACCTTGGACTTTGCAGCGCTGTCAACCAATACATCGATGTGAGGTAGAGGAAAGTCATCTTTCGGACTAGCCTTGTTCAAATCTCGGTAGTCAACGCACATCCTGACCTTGCCGTCCCTCTTTGGAACAGGCACTATGTTGGCTAACCATTGAGGATACTCTGATGTGACAAGAAAACCTGCATCGATCTGCTTCTGTACTTCCTCTTTGATCTTGAGAGCCATGTCAGGGCGAGTTCTTCTCAGTTTCTGTTTGACTGGTGGGCATTCGGGCTTCAAAGGCAAACGGTGCTCCACAATACGGGGATCCAAGCCGGGCATATCTTGGTACGACCATGCGAACACATCGACGTATTCTTTGAGTAATTCAATCACCCTTCGTTTGACAGCTGCCTCAAGCGATGCCCCAATCTTGACTTCCTTCTTATCTTCCTCGGTTCCCAAGTTAATCACCTCTACTACCTCCTCATGAGGCCGAATGGTTTTCTTTTCATATTCCAATAACCGAGCAAGTTCCTCCGGGATTTCATCATCCTCCTCCTCTTCAGCCTCGTAGACAGGAGATTCGAAGTTGGGAGAGAGTGCAGGGTTATTATGTTCAACGGGCTCATAAATGCCTAGTCTGCATATGATTGATGATTGATTTAGAAAATGAGTGAACAATGCGGACTTTTTATAATTAATTGAAATCAGAAAACAAAAATAAAATATTTTGGGTTTTTTGTGTTACCATTTTCCAGAAAGAGCAGTAAGCATAGATATCGGGATAAACCACATTTTCCATTAATAAGAGTAGTGCTTGAAACAAAACAGCCCTACATAATTGCGCTTTCGTCCTGGGCAAGACGAAAGGATCCTTTTTTGAAAAACAAACAAACAGAAAAACAAAGACACATTACTTTGATGCATGAACCACTGAAGGGATGTCAACCGCGTCCCAGTTGCGAACAAGTTTTCCAGGTGTGACAAATGCAAGCACTATCTCTTCAGGAGCATCTTCCAAGACAGCATTGGCTTCTGGCGAGTTGTTGATGAACCCGGCGCTACAAAAGGTGCTAGTAATGGAGCTTGATCCAACACTGTTCGTTGCGGATCCTGCAGAAGAAGCAAATCCCAGTCCTTCACGGTTTTTACTCTCCAGCAACTGCACAACTTTTCCCCATCCTACACCTGTTCCTTCCTGCACCACTTTCTGTGCGCTCTTCCAAGTAGCAAAAGATACTTCATTTTTCTCCGGCTTTTTACCCTCTAAAGTCAGGCCTTGGAAAGAGGTTCCTTCGGTTTCATCAGCACCAATAAAGGAAAAAGCTGACAAATGACTAACCAACAAGGCTTCCTCTCCACTCACAGTGATCAATTTCCCATTTCTGACAAACTTCAGCTTTTGATGCAAGGTGGATGTCACGGCCCCAGCTTCATGGATCCATGGCCTACCCAAAAGGCAACTGTATGCGGCTTGGATATCCATCACCTGGAATGTAATTTGGAAAACAAACGGCCCAATTGTAATGGGCAAATCAACCTCCCCGATAACAGACTTTCTTGATCCATCAAACGCTTTGACAACCACCCCGCTTCTTCTCATGGGAGGCCCCCGGTAGGAAAGTTGATCTAATGTGGATTTGGCCATTACATTCAATGAGGAACCAGTGTCCACAAGTACATTCGACAGAGCATCTGACTTGCAGTTCACCGATATATGTAACGCCAGATTGTGGTTCCTCCCCTCCTCAGGAAGTTCTTCATCACTAAAACTCAAATTATTGCAGGCAGTAATGTTTCCTACTATACTGTCCAATTGATTAACAGTCACGTCCCTCTCCACAAAAGCTTGGTCCAACACCTTCATTAGAGCCTCACGGTGTGCTTCTGAGTTCAATAGCAGAGACAAAATGGATATCTTAGAGGGAGTTTGCAGCAGCTGGTCTACTACTTTATACTCACTCTTCTGGATCAGTTTCAGAATTTCGTCATGATCAGAATTCTTACTAGTCCCATTGGATTGGCCTACTTCCTTCCTTGTACCGGGGCCGTTCACTGTCACCTGTTTAACTGCCGGATCATTCACTTTCTTTGCAAACAATGTGGGGATAACACGTCCATTCCTCAGAACTTTACCGTCATTAGCAACGTTGTCCACAGAAACCGCAGGAGTTAGAGAGGGCAAAGGCACCTCCTGTCCACCTTCCAACATCGTGGCACTATACTTGTAAGGGACCGCTTTTAGAGAAGCATACGGCATAGGTCCTGGCAAGCTAATCACCAGTGGAGTAGTAGTTGATTCCCCACTGTTATAGCTTATTTCCAACCGCTGAAACTCGGGGGTGATGACGCACACTTCTTTGTCCTTCCTCGTGATGATAAGTTCTCTGCTGTCTATCAGCCCTTGTACGTCCTCTTGTACCTTCGGGCATCCTTTTACATTCACAGGACATATTTCACACGCTGCATGATCATGGTCAAACAGAGCTGCCTCGCACATCTTGATATGTATTGGGACCAGGGGAGTTCGAACGTGCTGGACGTTCAGGATGACACCGTCTTCATCACAATCTTGTATCATGTTGACAGCAGGCCCATGGTTCGGCAGAGGGTTCGCCTGAACATTGGGATTCTGATCTTTGAAGGATAGCAAGTTGGCCCGGACTAGTTTTTGCACTTCATTCTTCAGGACATAGCAGTTTTCAACGTCATGACCTGGGGCCCCTTGGTGGAAAGCGCAGGTTAAATCATGACGAAACCAGGGAGGTAAAACATCTGGTGTACGAGGGGGTGTTCTGACCTGGACAAGGTTTTTGGCGAGCAGGGCGGGGAGTAAGTCAGCATATTTCATCGGGATTGGGATCAAAGGGTTGTTTTCTGGCGGTTTTTGTGAGTGATATGTGTTGTTGGGGGGGGGTTGCGGGGCGATTTTTGTTGTTTTTGAGGGTAATTGTGGCTGAATGGTAATTGCTGTGGAGGGAATTTTCAAGACAAGAATCCAAGAAAAACAAGATATATGATCAAGTTGATCTCTACAATAATACGAAGAGGTAATGGTGGCCTTTTGTTTGGGAATTGAATGGGGTTTGGGATAAC